>NW_010401364.1:2931-11597 GCF_000710305.1 Buceros rhinoceros silvestris
ATGGAACTTGACAGAGGAAATCTGCTTGCTGGGCTATGGCTCTTCTGGAATTCCATTGTATTGTGTGCTGTTTGTAGCTTCTGCTGTAGTTGATTTGTCCTCTCAGATAGGAGAAACACAACAAAATGTGCTGGCATAGCAATTTGTGGCCTTGGTATAACTTTGAGAAAAGAGAGAAATGTGGCGGGGTGGAAGAAATACTAATAAAGCAGTGACATATGTTCCAGAAAATACTGTTCTGAGTTCCATAGGAGTCTGGTTAAGTTTTATTTGTTAAAGTGTAGAAGGAAACTGAAAGATCAGTACTTTACTAAGCAGAATTTATAATTCTTTTTTTTTTTTTTCTTGCAGCACAACACTAAATTTGTAATGAAATGGAGTCTGGGTCAAACTCTTTTCGAGTGGAATTTCCAGATTTTTCTAGCACCATTTTGCAGAAGTTAAACCAGCAGCGCCAGCAAGGACAGTTATGCGATGTGTCCATTGTAGTTCAGGGCCATCTCTTCAGAGCCCATAAAGCTGTTCTTGCAGCTAGTTCACCTTACTTCTGTGATCAGGTTCTCCTAAAAAACAGCAGGCGAATAGTCCTGCCTGATGTGATGAATCCCAGAGTATTTGAAAACATTCTTCTGTCTACCTATACAGGTCGGCTGGTAATGCCTGCTCCAGAAATTGTTAGTTATTTGACAGCAGCAAGTTTCCTACAGATGTGGCATGTAGTGGATAAATGCACTGAAGTGCTAGAGGGGAACCCAACAGTTCTGTGTCAGAAGATGAATCATGGTAGTGATCATCAGTCCCCAAGCAGTAGCAGTTACAATGGCCTTGTTGAAACCTTTGAACTTGGCTCTGGGGGACAGACGGAATTCCACAAAGTGCAGGAACTAAGGGATGGTGAAAATGAAGAAGAGAGCTCTAAAGATGAACTGTCGTGTCAGCTCACAGAACATGAGTACCTTCCCAGTAATTCTTCAACAGAACATGATAGACTGAGCACTGGAATGACCAGTCAGGATGGTGAAGAAGGAACTAGTGATAGTGCAGAGTATCAGTATACCAGACCTATGTATAGCAAACCCAGCATCATGTCTCACAAGCGGTGGATCCATGTGAAACCAGAAAGATTTGAACAGGACTGTGAAGGAGTTGATAATCCTTATGATGAACACCAAGTTTCTGAATCTGTGAATGCCATTCAGGCAGATCACTCAATCCAGTCTTCAGGTGTTGAAGACTTTCATATAAGTGACAAAAAGATGGAAGCAGAATTTGATGAGCAGGCAGATGAAAGTAATTACGATGAACAAGTTGACTTCTATGGCTCTTCTATGGAAGAATTTTCTGGTGAAAGGGCAGATGGAAATTTAAGTACTCACAGACAGGATCTTATGATAGCAGCAGGCTATGGAGAAGGCATTGAAATGGCTACAGGAATTAAAGAAGAAACATCCCTCACTGGATTCTCACATGCTGATAAGCTGTATCCTTGTCAGTGTGGAAAAAGCTTTACGCACAAAAGTCAGAGAGATCGGCATATGAGTATGCACCTTGGTCTTCGACCTTATGGCTGTGGTGTCTGTGGTAAGAAATTCAAAATGAAACACCATCTTGTAGGCCATATGAAAATTCATACAGGCATAAAACCGTATGAGTGTAACATCTGTGGGAAAAGATTTATGTGGCGGGACAGTTTTCATCGGCATGTGACCTCTTGTACCAAGTCGTATCAAGCTTCTAAAGCTGAGCAGAGTACTACTGAGATGAACTAACATGCTAATGCTTACATTTGTTTAGTAAAGTAAGCAAAATAAACTACTTATGCAAATAATGTCTGGTACTTGCTATTGTAAATTCTCCAAAAAGCCAAGTTCTTGGGATCATGCTAGTATAAGCAGACCAAACTTTTATATTCTTTTCCACAGTATTACTCCAGGTGTTCGATGTGTGAAGTGCAAATGGTTAATCTGAAAGGTGCTTGCAAAGTGAGGTCTGTAAGGTCTTTGTGACATTGATTGTAATCACAGCAGTATTTAGAAGCCCTGTTGGTTTTTTAAGTCTTATAAATTCAAGGTAAAATTCTAAATTGACCGAAATCCTGCATACACTTAGATGAAGCAGGAATTCCAGTAGCCCTACTTCATGAAAACGAGAACTAAGATGACCAAATCAGGTTATATGATTCACATTTTAATGAAAAAAAAATTAGAATTCCACCTCAGACTGGAGACTGCCAGCATACTTAATGTGCATCATTAGATAGTCTTCATCATTAAATAGCCTTTGCGGTATTGCTTAATGAAAGCCTGTGTTAAAGATGGTTTGGCTTTCCTTTATCTCTCTTCTGGCTTTTTAATCCATATTCAGTAAAACAAATGCTGTCTGATTTTGGGCCAATTTCTGTTTAGAGTCTGTACAGCACTTCAGTATAGTTGAGCACTATATAAACCTCAATCTGTATTAGGTGTAATTTGCCTTTGCTCCTGTAGGGTATAATGCTGTATGACTTTTGGCTTGACTTGATTTTGATTGCTATATCGTGAGTGCTTCTAGAATAATTATTATATATTGTAATAATTATATCTCATGAAAAAAATAACATTTGGAACACACCTAAATTAATCAAACATTTAAACTCTAGTTTTCTGTCAGATTTTTGTGGCTCACTACAGTAGCAAGTACCAAACTCTGTGGATTCACCAATTGACTTTTATTGGTACAAAAACTTATTTGAGAACTTCTATCTAGTTCTAGAAACCTTCTGTAGGAAAATTACTTAGTAGTCATTGATAGGTATTTATAATTCTTCACTCCAATAGTAAGAACTATAATACAGATTCTTGGTACTGAACTACTGTGACTGGTTACATGTGATCACAAGCAGCCAGAGTTGTTTACCTCTTCAAGTGAAGTTGCTTGTGGAAAAGAGTAGCGAGTATGGTATTTGAGTCTATTAGTGGTACTGCAGAACATGGTACCGTGCTCATGTCCGAAGTCTGGATTTTTGCTGGGAAAGTGACACTTCTGCTTCATTAGGATGAGGATCTATATGCTGGGCTGTCATTCTTGGAGAGAGATGGAGGGGTGTTTCTAGTTCTGAGAGATGCTGCCAGCTCTGCAGGTAGAGTGAATGCATCAGTTGTAAAGGTGGCAACAGGATTTGGGGGTTGAAAGCTTAATGCAGTCCTATGCAAAAGCAATTAACCCTTCTTTGTCCTTTACTGAAATGTATTATAAAGAGGAAAGAGCCTTTAGAGCATACGTAGACTATAGTAGGAAGAGGTGATGTCCAAGTACAGTGCTGGTAACGTGGGGAGAAAAGTTAACTGGCATCGAAGGCCTAAGCCTATCTGGCCCCAGTTTATGTATTAGGTGCTGCAATATGCAGGATAAAGTACTTAAACAGATGACCCCGTATGGTGAAGCAAAACCACACAAAGATAATTACTATTTAGATGCTTTTTTGAACTCCCAGTTAGAAATTGTCTTAAGATACAACCAAACTGTATCCTGAACATGAATGTCTGGTACAAGCTGGGGGTTTACTACTCAGTGGGCTCTAATTACTGTAACTTCTTTTCTGGCATTCTGCTTACAAACTTTAATTTTTTTTAAGAGGCTCTTAATTCTTAATCTTCTAATGCTTCAGCTATTTTTCATATGGAATTTTGTTAAAACAGATATTCCCAAATAAGATGAACCCATTGCTGGCAATGGGCATGAATGGTCAGCACCACGGAGTTCCTGTTCTTAGCACTTAATTGAACTCGACAATACACCATGGTGACCATATATAACCCTTGTAATCAAGGTAACTAAACAGGGATTTGCTCACTAACACTGTAACCTGCTTAATGTATAGAAGCACTTTGTATTTTTAAAAAAAAAAAAAAACAAACAAAAAAACAAACCGTAAAACTTTATAAGTATGTTTTTTAAACTTAGAAATTGTATTTCCTTTATGATTTGTTTCCACACTGCTAACACTGTCTTTTTTTAATATATATATTAAAAAATTATAATGCTTGCCTGTTTACATGAGTGTAGAGGAAAGGGTTCTTTCACTCCGTGGCCCTATTTTTCCATTCTCGAAGGCCTTACTACATACAGGGTGTCATTTCTGCAAGTACCATCATCACATTTGAGGGAAGGTATTCTCATACTCATTTCAAGAATGGTCTTGTATGTTACATTAGTTCTCAACCCCTTTCAAATTGTCACTTCAGTGTTGCATAAAAAGGTTAAGGTTGCCTCTTCCCCATTTAACCATAAAACAGGCTGGTCAGATACACCAGACTACAATCATGGTCAATCAAAAATTTATTTCTGTTAAACCCAGACCATCCTACAGAGCTGCCAGCAAAACTGTTTCTTTTACCAGCTTGGAATGACTTTTATATGGGACATTTCAAAGTTAAACATTACTCCTATCTGCAGTTAGATTACTTTGGAATAAAGCTTTAAAATAAAATGTACTGCGAGAGACACTTTAAAGGTTTTATAACAGGTCCAGTAGATCATATTATAGAACCATGTCCTTTTTTAATGACGTAGCATGAATAGTAACTTCTTAATATTTGTCTATTACTGTTTTACCCCATATTAGGACATTGTCATGAAAGTCCAACAAATGTTGCTCCACTGATTTTGTAGCACTTGACTCTCTGATGTTAATTTACGTGACACCAGTGGATTGCAGGAAAAGACTGATAACTGAGTTGTCATGAGATCTGGTTGAGAGGATTGGTGATTTAAGGGAAGCTTGAGATGTCTAAAATCCTTACTTTTGCTTATCACAGGCAAAACAGTTGATGTGGGTTTTTTCCGAATTTAATTTATTGCCCTTTGACAAACTTCTAATCACTGATTCAGGTATTGGGGGGAAAGATAACAAAAAATTACTTAAACACTTACGGAAACATCTTTCCTCCCCCTTCCTCAGGCTCAACTTAAGTCTAACACCTCCCTGCCCTTGTAGTCTCAGTTTCTCTTGTTTTCACTGAGTTGCACTCAGCCTGTGCCGGTTCTTTTAGTGAGGTGACAGATCACACCAGAGGTTGGGCTTGTATGCATGCTGACGTCGCTGATGCTCTTCGTCTCTTAGTGGGTGTCCTCTGCTGCTCTGGGCTGGCCAGTGTCACCGTTCACAGTGACACCGGGCCATAGTCCTTTCAGGGATGCACCTGTTCCAGCTTGGGTCTCCTGTGGGCCTTGGTTACTTCAGCAGGTTACTTGGCTACCTGCTCTGGCATGGCTTAGCTATAGGCCAAAGTCCCCTCGGGCATCAATCTCCTCAGGCATGGAGTGTGTACTTCTGTGAGTGTGTCCCTATTCGTATCCTCAGTGTCTTCTCCATGTGTTTTCCTAAGAGCAGCTCTTCAGTTTCTCTTTACATGTTTTCAAATGTGTTTCCCCGGGAGTATCTCCTCGTGGGTCTCCCTGCACCTCCTGCTAGCAGCTGCCGCTCTTTCTTAAATGGATTTCAGCAGAGACACTGTGCGCACCCCTGGTTCAAGTTTTGTTGTGCAGGCTAGAGCCTGCTTTCACTTGCACCAGGCAGCTCTCAATCCCCTGCCACATCGCACCCTTCCAGCCCCTGCTCCTGAGACCCTACAAGTTATGGCCAATGCAGTTGTACATAGTAAACCAAGATACACAGATGCAGCTTCTGTCAAGCTCTTGATCTTTGCTAATGGAGTGGTCTTGTTCAAGATGTGAGAAATATTTCTTGTTTGTGGGGAGGAGGGAAGAGATCCATATATATATAATATGAATGCACATGTATATGATGAATTTCATTAATCTTCCCTTAAGCTTCATCACCTTTAACGATAGGGCTTAGAAACGTCTGTGCATTTCTTATATTGCTCGCTGTTGGCTGTAGTAAAGTGCATGTCTCCTGAAAACCAGAATCATTGTACATGCAGGAGGCCCTCAGAATTTCCTGCTACTGTGAAGCTGTTCATTGTCCTGTCAGTGCTAAGAACACTTAATGATACTACAGCTAAGTTCCTCCTCATTCCATTTTCTAAGATGTTAATTACCATGTAATCTGTGGAACTGCCATTCTGAAAAATTCAGCTATTAGCAGGGTTAAGATCTCCGCTTCAGTGTGCATCTGACCCTTTTGAGGGAGGAGTTTCCTATTTCACCCACTGCTATCTTATTTTTTTTATCGTTTTGTTTTCTAAACATTACCTTGTTTATTTTATGGGTGAGCAGGTAGACTCTAGAAGGTACTGTCATTACAATTTTTGGTCTTAGCTTTTTTTCATCTGAGGTGGTTTGGGGGTTGAGAAACTTTGTTCTGTTTCAAAAGCAAGGCGTGTGATCAAAGGCTGATGTATTGGGTTTCTCACCATAAAAAGAATACTTGATGTGCCTGCATCGTTGAGCCTGAAAGAATGGAGGCGTGTCAGGTCTCGTCATCTCAACACTTTTGCGTGGGTGCCAGAAAGGTGACTTGTCTCTGAATTATAAGAGCCTACAGCAGTATATTGAGTATTTTGCTTTAACAGAATTAGAAGCTTTCTCAGAACAGCGAAGGAAAGTTGGGGTTTTTGTCCTTTAAATGCTTCATTGGATAGCTAGGCTTCCTCAGCTATAAGGTGTAAGCTGTCAGTGCCCTAGGGGAAGATGCTGGAAAACAAAATGGTATATTTTTAATGTGATTAAATTGTAAGTTCCGATTTTTGCTTGAAGCCTGTGTCTGTTGATTGCTGCTCCTTTTTTTATTATTCATGGGATTCCGTATTTCTTCCAGAGATGTAACTGTTTATGCAAGTCAAGTGAATCTTCCTTAATGAGCTATAAGTTTTTATTCTAAACAAGTCATTTATAATAGTAAATTTGCATATCTTGATATTTTGTGAGATGTTATGCCTGTATTGCAGAGGTTGGATAGTTTTGTCTATAAATATTGCTGTCCTAATTGTACAGCATGATTTTAATTTAATGTTACTGTTCAATATTTTCTTCTTATAGAAGAGTCCCATGCCCCTTTTTTGTATAACATGTTTTAATAAATGTTATCTGTCAACTTTGTAAATGTTTTCTTAAGCTTGAATGAAAGGAATGCATGTCTAGCACTAGTATTTAATATTTCACTTTTGCCAAAACAAGTGCTCAAACAAAAGTACAAATCCAAAAGTTGTTGATATATAACTTTATTAAATATATAAAGAAAAAGTGTATCTAGTAATGTGTCTTCTTGAAATATTGAGAATGTGCCAGCCTAGCTTCAGAAAACACTAAACTAAAACCTGACTTTTGTAACATGGGAAGTTGATGAATTTGTGGATTTGGGCCCATTTCTTTGGTGCTTAGGTAATTAGTTCACATGTTGGTCCAAAATTATCAAAGAGGTTTTCTTATAATTGTTTTTTGCAGAATGGTGACCTCTAAAGTTACAATAAAGAATGTACGGGCTGATAGGAAAATTCCAGAATGCTGACTTCATTATAGCTGCATGTCCAAAAAGCCTACAGGTAAATTTCATACTGTGAAAAAGTATTCTAGATTAAGTTTCTGTTGTCTCCCTGGGAGGAGGACTCCTCTCCCTGACCAAATGTAGGTACGTAGTGAACAGTTCACTTGTCCAGCCGCAGTTTGTTGAGTCTTCCTGGAACTGTCATAGCTGATGTTTCTGACTGAGCAGCTTAGTGCTTGCAATCTAAACAAAAATCAGCTCATTCTCATTTAAAGCATATTCGGCTAATTCCTGGAGAAATCAATTTTTGCGTGCCACACTCCTCAGTGTTCAGAAACTTTAAATGGAATATGGTACAAGCAAATTAATTTCCTGCTGCTGTTGATTACACAAGCCTAAAGTATTCTGTCTGTTCCCAGTTAGTAGTTTGATTTTCTTTGATTTGAGTGAACAAATACCATTTGTGTGTCCCTTACTGAGCTCTGTTATTTATGCCCTGGTCAGGATGCTCCCCCAGGCTGCTGCTTCATCTGATTACCACTCAACACCTGATTCCTGAGGTCTGTCTCCCATATGTTTTATAGGGAGAGAAAGACATACCTCCAGAAGAGAGCACCTGATGGCCAAGGTTAGACCCTGTGGATACCCCAGCAGTACCTGCTGGCACCAGTTACTGACCTGCCGCCCAGTACATGAGCTGTCTGGCAGAACAGGGAATCGCTGCCCCACATAACCTACACGCAGACGCAGCATAACCTCAAAAACCACGCGCATGAGTTGCAAACGCAGCGTAACACAGGTGAACGTCCCAGTTCCCACCTCTCAGTGCTCAGTGGAGGTGGTAGCTCACAGCGTGGGGTTTCCTCTCCACAAGCTGCCCCAGGCGGGTGCGCTGCCCGAGGTACGCCTGGCACCCGGGGACAAGTAAGACTGGCCTCTCGCAACGCAGGAGCCCGTGCGGGTTCAGGAAAGAACGCTGACGATGCCACAAGCTGTTCACAGTGCTCTCCAACGCTTTTCATCGCGGTTTTTGAAATTCTCCGCTGCCGGTGCGTGTTACGTTATCAATTCCGGGATCGGATTTGCCTGTGCGCGCACCGACCTCGGTTAAAGCTCAAACTTGTGTCTCCGTGCGGAGCCGCCTTCAGGCTGCTCCGGTGTGCCTCTGCCCCTGCGCTCCGCACCGTGCCCCTGGGCGCGGGGACGGCCCCGCCCGCTGCTCCCGGTACGCGGGGACTTC
>NW_010401365.1:0-16713 GCF_000710305.1 Buceros rhinoceros silvestris
ATATATATATATATAAGGTATATAAGAGATGCTAGGTAGGATCTTCAACCTGTTCTTCATTTCAAGAAATACATAGTGAGAATCACAACGTGTCGTATCCATAGAAAACATCTCTTATGAGTAGGAAATCCTCAAACACCACAAAAATTGTATTTGTTATTGATCTGCATTTTCTGTTTGTGTCAGAGAAGAAGAATCCAGTATCTCTCTTCCTCTGTCCCTTTCCACCTGCACCTTAAAAGCCATCTTCCATCACAGAAACAAGTTGTCATATGCACAGCTCAGAAAAGGAAACAGTCAAATAAAAATGTTGACTGAACCCTTAGGAATCTGGAGTGATTGAGAACTGCATTTTCTAGGTCGGTTGTAACTGTCGTTTAAACAAAAAGGCAGTTTTAAACAACAAAAATAAAGCCCGTTTGAGGAGTCAAAGTAGACTGCTGAAATAATGGTACAGACAACACTACTTTTCCTTAACTTTACGAATGTCTGTTTATAGTTTTTCTCTTTTTCATGATAAGGGCTTTAAATCATATACTTCTAACACCTTCCTAATTTTCTGCCTTTTTCTTTTTAATTTCCTAAAGCTAAAACCAGTTTTGATCATATCCGTCTGGCTTATCTCATTATACTGTCTGATTGGAATTCCTTCCCCACGGCTTTGCTCAGTCCGTATATTACTGTGCCCCTGGGTATCTGCAATCTAGTATCCTCACCTTCCTTCTTCCTCTTTTTTATTTTTTTTAAATTAGCTCTTGAAATGGATTTAGGAATGATATTTTCTTATCATCTGAGAACTGAAGTTGGCTTTATCATACCTCTCACTGAGTCTGCACACAAACGGCATCTTCACAGGCAACAATGAATGTAAATATGCTTCTTAATCACTCAGATCTCTTGCATACTAAAACAAACAGAACATTGTAGGTTTGTTTGTTTTCTAAGTGAATGAAACATCTATTAAAATCACAGCAAATACTTGGAGCAGATTTAGGTAATTATGACTTGAATGTCAGACAATAATGTAATCTATAGTATTTAAGTAAGATTAGCATTAGTGCCAATACATTTATCACCTTGATCCCTTTGGACTTTGTTCAGAACTTACAGAAGTTAAGGGAAAGAAATTCATTACATCAAGGAACTTTGATTTAGGTTCAGACAGTTTGTTTTGTCTGCTCTGGTACCTATGAAAGTATTTTTCCTTATTCAAAGGAAATTTGAATATATATTTCTTCATAGGCTCCAATTCTGCATACTGTCAGCATAAAGACTAAACAGCTGACAGCGTCACTGAAACCATATTGTACTGTTTTCTGACACCGCTGAAAGTAGATGGCATGAACAGGATTTGTGCTGTAGATCACCCATTTGTTTGCAAAGATTTTTTTTTTCATCTGACCAGTGTGTTTCACGATGGCTTTCCTGCCAAAGAAGTGTGTCATATATAAATGCCCCAGATTATCAAAAGTAACAAATTTAAGTAAAGTGTTTGTGACACAAATAGCTTGCCTTTTAGAGATGCTAAGTACCCACCTTCTGAAAATCATAGTAGCTTTAAAATTACTTACAAATTGGTCACCAAAAATCCCCAAATAAACAAATCAATGAAGCAATCAAATCCAAGAGTTTAGACTGACAAGTTACTATATATTTCTGCAAGAGATGTAATGCATGTCACAAATATTAATTGCTGTTCACCGTTTACCTGTTTTCAGAAATTATAAACAAAGATCCACCAGCTGAATATAAAGACAGACCTTTACAAGTATGACCATTAGAAATGGAAACAACCTGTATAGAGTCTTGGAGGCATAACTCATATTTTATGGAGCGTGTCATTGTATTTGGTTGTTTACGAGACACGGAATGGCATGACAAATGAGGTGTGACACAGCAAGTCAACTTCAAAATAAAACAAAACTCTTCTATTTCTGGATCTGCTACTTTGGATTATGTCTAAACAAAACATATCCATAGGATTGGAATGATAAAATATTCAATGCATTTGAAATGTCAGGGGTTGTTGCAGTTCACCTGGAGTTAACGTGAGATGAAGGTAAGTTCAGCTTTCCAGCTACAGAACAGATCTTAGCTAGTTCCTCAAGCCTAATTACAGTTTAGAACAGGCTTCAAGAAGTTGAAAACAATTAAAACAGTTTATGAAAACAGATTTCAGGTCACTTGTGTTCACTGATTCCTCAATACTGAAGGATAGGAATTATTCTTAAACATTCATTTTGTAGAATCAGTTTATGTATCAACAACATATGGTAACATTAGAGCTGAGAGAAACTCACTTCTTACTGAAGTGGCATATTAGAGCAAAAAATATTCAGAAAAACAAACTAGTTAGGGGTTGGTTTAAATGATTTCATAAACGTTGCCTCCTATGTTTTTTTAAATTCCTACAAAAAAAAAAAAGACATAAGTGACTACTACCCTCAAAAAGTTTTTACATGAGTGCCACTGATAATGACATAAGATGCAAGTTATTATTGAAATTATGACTACACTATTGTAAAACCAGTTTAAAGCTGCAATCATGCTTTAAGAAATCTTAAAGGTACTTTAGGATAGCTCTACTATATTCCATTTCATCTGTGAATAGTAATCAGGGTTAAGGATTTCTTTCTTCCGTGTTTTCTTGCATTCATAAAAGCAAATATAGAACATAAAAACAAGTATCAAAGCACAATACCATCCTTCTAATCTCAAAATGCTGTATTTGAAAACTGTTGTTTAAGTATTATTATAAGTAGCTGAATCTCTTAGAAGCTTACTCTCTACCACTCTCCTGTGAAAGCTGGCTGGGAACCCTGACTGTAGGCTATAAAACCTGTCTCTCATTTGGAAGCGCTTAACCAAGAGGATATTCAGTGAGTCCGAGGTGCGCTGTTGAGAAGTCCTGAGTCAAGACACTGACCATACTGAGAAACTCGAAAATGGATCTCCCAGTTTTGCAGACAAGTCTCCTAGCCTGTGGGGAAGAAATAGGCACATCTGTATGCATGCCCCATATGCTCCAAAATGGGTTTGGCTTTCTGGGTTTCTTTGGGGTTTTTTTTGAGAATAAGGCCAAATTATCAAGAGGTCTCAGGAGAAGTCAGATAGACGTCATAACTTCGGTTGTTTCTATCTCTTCAATAGAAATGCAGTCTTTGGCAACAGCAGCAATCTTATCACGCCACTTCCAAAGTGTGGAAAGTAGTTATAGAGAAGATGGATATTCCCTTCCCTTTCCACAAGAATGGAGAGTGACAGGACAAGGGCAATGAGCACAAGTTGATTCAGGGGAAACTCTGTTTGCATGTGAGAAAAGAAAAAAATTTTCACCACGAGAACAATTAAACATTGGGATTGGTAGCCCAGAGGAGTGATGCAATCTCTGCAGGAAATATTCAAGACTTGGCTTGACAGGTTCCTGGATAACCTAAGATAAGATCCAGTATTCAGCTGGAGGTTACGTTAGATGATCTCTAGAGGTCCATATCAGTCTAAACCTCCCTGTTATGTTAAGAGAGACAACGTTTGTTATTATCCAGGTTAACTAAGTTCTTAATGGTAGTGGGTTTTGTTTTGATGTTTCAATAGTGGCTAATCTGCCATGGCTACAAGAAATTTACAGAGTAATCTAGACCACAAACCTGTTATAAGGCAGCATCAACTTGTACCTGTTATCTTACTGATGATCAGGATCATCACAGTTTAATCTTAAAAACCTTACTTGACCAGTGCCTTACAATCATTACTGTAAGGAATCTGCTATATTCCTTGTGCCTAACTTAAAGCTTTCTCGCTGCAGTTTAAGCCTATTACTTCTTTACCAATAAACAATTATTCTTTTCTTAATCAGTTTTGAACATATTTTATAATATCCTTCTTCTGCCTCGTCAAGGAATCCTTCATTCTGCCTTTCCTGGTGTGCGCTCTACCTAGATGTTTAAAATAGAAAACCCCACAATTCTCTCTACGGAGATAGCTGTCATAAAAGATTTGGTGCTCAGCACTTCCCTCCCCCTGCCCCCTTCATTGGAATCGTTGGTAACTGAGCATGTACGTACTGCTGTGGAATTCTGCCCTAAATTTAGTAATTGTTCCATTCAATGACTGGATTTCTTTAATAACTCACTGTTTTGCCTTTGATGTCAGAACCTTGCAAAAGGATGTTTTCCTGTAACAGAATTTGGTTGTTAGTTTTAGCTGCATATAATGTAAGCTGTCAAAGCTGGTTTATGAAGGTTCTGAGTGGATTATGAAACAAATATGAACTTTTTAATGATAGGGAAACAAAGAGAAACTTTAATGGAAGATTACTTGAGCTTTGTTTCAAAATTATGACCTGTACACAAATTTATTTTCTTTTCCGTTATTTTTGTTGCTTGGGATTGGGAATAAGTGAGAGAAAAAACCAGTTCATGGTCATTCATATATGTAAACATTACCTAATGTAGTGACAGCAAGCCCAGAGCAGAAATATTGCATTGAATTGCTAAGGGTTGCTCATGTGCTGTAGAACTGAGCCTGAAATCAGAGTCCAAATATAAGTCCTATATTCATAGCTTTAAGCTCAATAACCATTAAAGTTATTTCTAGGTAGTTTAGCCTACCACTAATTGTAACTTCCTCTAATTTTTACTGTGCCATGCAGAAAGGTGCAGAAAGGTGCAGAAAGGTACAGAAAGTATGACCTAGACTGAACAGAGCAAAGAGAAAGAACACACAAGGGACACATGGATGTTAGCATCCTAATTAGAAAATGAAACAGTTAATCAGACAAGAACCGTAGTTTCCTTCCATAATACAGAAATTGCTCTAAGTACGCAGAGTAATGTCATCAATCACTGTCTCTTCCATGGGGAAAAAATTATTGGCTCATAGCGTTCAAAGATGTTAATGTTTTTCCTTTCTCAAGAGCAACATAGGAACATAGCTATTAATTTTTTTATAGATCAGAAATGGAGGTAGCAGAAAGCAGACATAAGATTAAAGATCTGAGTTAAACTGACAAGAGAGAAGAAAAGCAGTTAAAAATGACACTGACTGTTCCTATATGCCAATGTAAAATGTAAAAACCAAACACCCACAACAATTATTCATTTATTGCTTTTGTCATCTCACAACAACTGCATGTATTATAACAACAAAAATCTTATTTATGGAAGATTATAAAAATTCTTTACAAATATGGCAAATATTTTAAAAAAGCCCATTTATTAAAACAGAGACAGGCACTAGATATTATTTACAGTGTGTTTATCAAACTGATAATGCACATAGGTTTGGCTTCCATTAGGAGAACACTCTTGCAGCTTATCTTTAGAAAAATTATCAGATACATCTCTGTCTCAGAACTAGCTGGTCCTGTTATGAAATAAGTACTCTTGGGTCCCATTCCTGCAAACTGATGAATATTTGATGCAAAGGGATACAGGTTGGAGTGTAACTTGACAAAATTTCTGGTAAACAGAAAATATTTTCCTGCTAACAAAACATTCATTATAGGTGAGAGAATACTTTCCTATAGCCAATGGTGACACAGCAGAACATGCAAGTACTATATCATTAATACTGAAGCCTGTGGTCCATACAGAACAGAAGATTAAGACAGAGCAATAGCAGCAGATCAAATCAAGGTAACCAATCCCGGCTGACTGCTTTGCTTCTCTTCTAGGATTCTTGCAGTAGGTCAAAATCCTGAAGCAATTACACTGAAAAGAGCAAAACCAAAAAAACCCAAAACAAAACAAAACAAAACAAAACAAAAAAACCCCAAAACTTTTGAAGTAGGTAAAAAACAAAAAAAACCCCCTCACCTAAATGTTCTATCTCTGTTGCATTATGGCAAACGCTCAAAGCTGTAGCTTGTAAATCCTTCTCTTCTGTAGAGTGCTGTGCGGTACCAATCATACCACTTCACAGCTTGTTCCAACTGAGATTTCTGTTAAAAGGAGATAAACATTGGATGACTTTTTCAGTTCTGATAAGCTGTCTAATTCTCAGTTTGACCATGAAACATAAACCATCATCCCTTTTTTATACCCCTGTCTCTCACACTTGGTTTCTCATACGAAGATTGTAACATATTTTCTTCCCTAAAAAACCATCATACCCAGAATGAGCAACAAAGGATTACAAATGGGCATAAAACCATACTAGTATATTCTTGAAATCCCCATTAATTAATAGAGCAGAAAACTCTAAAGCAACATTTCTCTAATTGGAGATATAGGTAAGTGATACCATGCATCACGTTTTTGCAATAAGATGGCGGGGTAATGCCTGAATGTGTTACAATACCTTACTTTCTTGAAAAGAGATCAGCATTAAAAAGTTGGGGAACAATTTTGATCATAATCATTATCCAGTGCTTATAAAGTACTACTTTCTTAACTGCAAAAGCTTATTATGTTTTAAACAGATAAAATCTGATATTTTAAGTTAATAAACTTAGACAACTAGGTTTAATTTAAAATTCAGAATATTAATTTTCAATCACTATAAAAAATTCCTTCCAAGGAGACTACATCACATCTAAGCTATTTGTGTAGAATTAGGATTCCAATCTGTATGTTTAATGCCTTTCAGAGGGGAAGATGAATATAGGAGACACAGAGAGGTCTCCAAAGAGACTATTTTCCAAGTCATACAATCCACTGAGAAATATAGTGTTACAGTTTTGAAATCATTCAAATATCATGCCTCCATTTAGCCATACACATTAACCCTTCCTAGAGTAGTAATTTAAATAGTGGAAAAAGCACAATTTCATAGAAGCAAGTGGAGAGTTGGAGAAATTCAGAGAGAGGAGCTGAGATTTGGCTAGCAAACAAGCGGTACTGAAACTCAGTAAGAAATGCTAGCAATGACTGTCAAGTCTTGTAGGGAGAAATTCTTTTCATAATTAGAAATAAATAGTCCCTATGCATTTTATGCAAGTATCTCAACAAAAGTTGCTGGCAAGAAGAAAGCCCCAAAAAGCCTTTGATCAGCCAGTGATGTTACAGGGTTCCACACTATAAAAACCAACCAACCAAACAAGAAAGACAGCTCTTCATGATCAGGAGAGGAAAAGGGGTTAGGGAGAGAGGAAAAAGAAAGTAAGGTAACCCATAGCACAATCAAATTACTTATTGGGCCAACAATTGTCTCCCAATGAATAATTCTACCGTTGCTAGACAGCCAGACACCATACAGCTGAAAAAACCACGTGTTTAATAGGCATTAACATATTTTCACAATCTCAATATACTAATCAAATTAATGGTTGATTCTCTGTTCCCCAAGCTGAACATACACTGTGACACTAATCTTTCTTGCTGACTCACTTCTGCTGTTCTTAATGCACACACTGAGGAAATGCAGCTAGTCTCCGGATCTAGCCATCGTGTGATCCTCCAGGAACTGTTACTTGGAGGTGCAAGTTGCATGGAAAACACTTTTCCGTACTCTCTCCTGTGTCCAGCAATACTTACAGGGATACACAGTGAGAACAAAACAGAAGTTCATCACCTGACAAAGACAATAAGAACACTCCCAAAACAATCATGTCTTTTCAGGAGTTTAAACAAGCACAGGGAACTTGGTATGGTGGATAATAAACATTGAAGCTTTCATGAAAGAAACCAAACCATAAACCGCCCTAATTTTGTATCTTCTACTTCTATTCTCTTTTATGAATCACCATTGTTGATCAAAGGTTAAAGTAATTAGTGAACAGTCACTATTAAAACCAAATCACTGCTCATAAAACATTGGGTAAAGAATGCAAAAAATATTCTGATTTTCACCTGTCTTTCTATCCAGAAGTCTGTTAATTTAAGGAACCATTGGCTTTGTTCTTAAATACAGTATTTTACTTTTGAGTTGCATTTCCTAATTTTGAACTCTCATCAGATGAAGTTTATTAGTGTGCTACATATACTGTTAGTATATTGCATATAACTTTATTATATATGCAGTATTAATACTGTATGTATATTTTACTAACATGTACAATATTACCCATTCATCTCTTTTAATCAGAGTAATTTATGGCTACACTTGTTCAATTTGTGTTATTTTATTGAAAACTAAATTGTAACCTGAACTTAAAGAAAAAGGTAATTACCTTTCTGACCAAAAATTCCAGGTACAGAACAACAAAACACAGTTCCAGCCCGGAGGCTGCAAAGAACGAAGGGAAAGAAATACCACAAGTTGTACACTCGTAAGGCACCCAGAACAAAATTTCTTCTATGGACAAAATTAATTGCTGCATATTTTGCTAAAAATTACTGTTCTTTTAATTACCAATAGTAAATTTATTCTCAGTTTTTATCAAGAAACCCAACTGTCCTTTCTGGAGTTTCTTCTAATGTCTCGTATCAGTCATAATGCATTTAGTAATTTTTCCTTCTCTGCCCTGCTTGGTATTATCTTAGTTCACTAAACTGCACATAACACATCACTGATAATGAACAGGCCACAACCTGGAAGGAGCCGGAGAAACCTGTAACTTTCCCCAAAGCTGAAGGATGCGACATATATCACACTGTCAGAATATTCATTAAACTCTGTCAAAAAGGGCTCTGTACAAAGTCAGTAGCGTGTTTCATTTCCCTGAAAAACCTAATGTCAGGTAATGACCCTGAGAAACTGTGACAAAACTCTTTTTCATCAGCCTTAAAGAACAAGTAAATTGTAAATGCGTATTCCCAAGGACCTGCTCAGCAGTATTCCCTGGTCGCATACAGCAGATGGACTAGTGTTTGGCAGTCATTTTTGGTGTCTGGCAATCATTTCAGGTGTCAAACACGGTGTTGTAGCATAAGAGTGTCAGACCAGTAGGTTCCAAGCTATTTAAAGGTAGTTTTTAATTAGATTCCATCTATTGACATCAGTTTTCTCTTTCCTTTCTACTAGTCCAAATCAAAATTATTCCCATCACATTTTCTTTTTCCTTTTTCAGTGTTATCATGCTCAGAGCATATGGATTAGAAAAGAAAACATGATATCAAAATACCAATTGGTACCTGAATTTCAGTGAGTGTTAAAATAGCGCTTTCAGCTTTTAACTTCATCCATCATCAATATAACTAATTGCTATTTTCTTATTTTTGAAGTTTCAATTTTTTATTAAAGACCACTGATAAAGCAACATTTTGATGAAGTCTTCATTACACACAAAGAGCAATACCGAGTGCAGAAAATAGTATTATCTTATACTAATGAAAGCTTTTTCCCCACTGTGCTTTTGCTCACCAGAACCAATCATTGATTTATTTTGATCACTGTCTTTATAAATACAAAATACATGCAACTATTGACCCTGGACAGCTAAAAAAAAAAAAAAATCTACTCATGAGAAGCAATGCAAATGACCCTACAATTTCGAAGTCTTTAAAAAGATAAGAAGACACACTTAATAAATGAGGTGGTTGAATCACTAGAGAGCTGGGTAGCTGAATGGTTTCTAGCCTTCATTTAACATGGATGAAGCTAGACACAATGTTGAAACTTTAACGATCCCAACTAACATAATGAGAAACACGATTGTCTCATGTTATATTCATGTTTCTCTGTTTAATGAAAGGACTCATGCATTTGGAAGAGATCTGCAAGACTGGTACTACTCACATTTTAGGCTTCTTGAGTAGGCTGCAGGTAAAGAAACAATTACATGAACACACACACACATTTTTTCACAATTTATTTTTCCAAATGTTTCTGTGTAAATGCAGCACATACTAAAAGAATAAAAAGTAAAAAATATAACCTGAAATTGTTCATAAGGTATAAATGGTTTAAAAAATGAGAGGAAATTTCTGGATGTTCTTCTAAAATAAATATCTCAACAATAGTTTCCATTAACTGTCTGCTGTTCCACACAATATTAAATATTTGGAACAAAGTGTATTTAGCAAATATAATTGAAGGAACTTGACCCAAGAGTTCCAGATATTTAATGTATTCTGAAGTTGTTACCAATACAATGAATAAGGCTTAGTTAAAGGTATATCAAATATGTTAGACACTCCTGCAATCAGAACAAGAAAAAGGTGCTTTTCTTCTCAAGTAGTTTTTCTTCCCTCCCAAGTCTTTCTCTCTTTGTAGAGGAGCACTCATTTGGTATATGCTGTGCTTCAATAAAAATGAACTATAGCCTTATTAAAAACAGGAAGCAAAAAATTTTTCCTTTAATAAAGAAGGTCATGCATAAGATTTTTCAGCAACTGTTTTGGTAATGACAGTCTTTATAGTCCTTGCAAAACTAAACCATTTTGTGGATTTATTGTTCTTCTGAAGGGCCTGTTGCTCATGAAAATTAAAGGCAATTTCCACTGTTAATAAAATTGCTATAAAAATACATTAGATGTCATTCGCGTTTCAAGGTAAGAGCCAAAGTCCAAGTTCCAGCACTGTCTTATGTAAACTTTCTTGCTCCTCCTATTGTGGCTTCAGACGCCATGCAGTTTGAGACAAGAGCCTGACAAACCGAAGTACACTATTAGTGTACCTGTTATGGCAACTTCTGTGAAATTTTGTTCTTAAAACAACAACAACAAAAATCACCAGCAACAAGAAAAAGAGTCACCTCAATTAATTTAGGGGCATTTTTGGCACCCACTGAAGGTGAGATTCTATCTTGAGGTAACATTGGTGGGTTTCAGTTGTTTGAACATTAATACCCAAGTGCCTTTTAGACTCCCTAAAGTAATTGAACATATTCTCATTAGACTGACAAGAACTATGCTTTTAAGAAGAAACGTCTGGTTCGTCTTTTTAAACAGAACAAAACAAAAAAAAAAAAAAAAGAAAAAAAATTGTATGAAATTCAATTGCTAGACTCCCTAAAGTAATTGAACATATTCTCATTAGACTGACAAGAACTATGCTTTTAAGAAGAAACGTCTGGTTCGTCTTTTTAAACAGAACAAAACAAAAAAAAAAAAAAAGAAAGAAGATTGTATGAAATTCAGTTGCCTGAATACAGATGTCTAGCACCACTTGAGGATAACCCACCTGGCCTTCAGTTCTTCCAGAATGGTGCAAGCTGCTTGTTGTATCTATCAGTTCATTCAGATGCCTCAGATCACTAGAAGCAAATATCTCAGTGATGCAGGTTTTTTAAATCCTCATGAAAATGTGTTTTTTGAAGAGTCTTTTAAAAAGATAAAAAAGAACCTTGAACCATTTGAAATATTAACCATCCAAATATTAGAGCTTAACTGAAATGCATTCCATTAAAAAAAAAAAAGTTTGGAGAGTATTAAATGGGCATAGGTTTCCTGTTTTCATTCCTTGCGGGTTTCATTATCTATTAGCACCAGAAATAAGAAAGAAGAAAGCAAAACCTTCAACCTGTGCAATTTCAGTCAAGCTTGGTCTTGCTATTCTATAGCTCACTCTCTGAGCCAATGGTTTTCTGAGGAAGTCATAATATTGCTTCTTCCAAGCTGTACACCTGAAAATAGAATTTTCTGTTAGTCTTTCAATGCTTCCTTCTTGTTATCTGTTCTTCTTGCTCATTAACTTACTATACCTTACATCACGTCGACTTCCTTCACTGATGACTAGCTGCAGAATCTAACACATGCCATTTACCTCACTCCCCATACTTCTACCTATATATTTTTTCACCTCTTTCCCACTGTTTTCATGCAAGTAGAAGCACTGCTGTGAGAATCCTGAATACATAAGCCTAATAAGGATGAAAGAAAGGTCCCTTTTTAGCACTGAGTGGGGTGTAACAAAAGATTACAACATGTAAAACCAAAGTAAAGACTAGAGAAAAGCCGATGACATGGATTTGAAAAATGTATATTTAAGACTGACAGAGATTAGGACAGCTTTATCTTTACTGAAGCTTTATTAACTTCTCTGAAGTTACATCAGAGACTCAGCTATTGTAATACAAGGAACTCACATATACCACTTTTAAATATTTGGGTTTTTTAATAGTGACTTTTAAAGGTGTCACTATTTTTTTTAGCCTACTGTGACTGTCAGCCCTGATAGATGAATCCTTATGAGAATCTACTAGTGATCCATCTACACAACACTGCCTCAGCATGAATCATCCCTAAACTGACAACTCACACTGCTGTCTAGAATTCAGTAGTTTCTTTTTCACCTTTGCTGCTACCTTTAAGTAGCTAAACAAGGAAAGAAATTTAGCTTTTTGTAACATCATTAAAAAATCTTTTGCCCTTTTGTGACTCCTCACAATTCATGAAAGAAAATACTGATAACAAGATTACTAAAATTTGGCACAATATTACAGGTGGAACTGAAAATGAGCAATGTAGATGAAGCACAAGTGCAAAACTTTCTGTTCTTTATTCCAGTCTTCTGATTAGGCTGACAATGAAAAGGAAGCTTCCAGCCAGTGGAAACAGCAGATTCTTCCAAAGCCTTCCAATAGCAAGTAAAGATAAACAACTATCCTGCCACTTCAGAAACAGAACTTGATCATTTAATGGAAAGGTTTAGAGACACGATTGGAAGACCAGTCTCTATGGTGTGGACAACCCTATAAGACCCAAATAGTATGGTTTTAAGGCCACTTGAACAGAAAAATATAAGAGAACTAATAAGTGCAATATAAATAGAAGTCATCTACACCGTTCTCCTTCTCCCAGTTCCAGACAAGCAATGCATCCTGTTTGCATACCCACATAGTCTTCTAAACATACTGTTAAAAAATTGTAGGACATACATCAAACATACGCAGTGGATCTATCACAAGTTACAATTTTGTTCTTTGCACTTCTCTTTGCAGAGAAGAATCTCCATAAATAAATAATTCCTAGAACAAAATTACATTACAAAAATCTTTAGTTCATTGAAATTCAGAACCACATGCTAACATTTCAAGCCTGCAGATGTTTAGTTTTGAAATGAAGCCATTTTCCCATATAGTGTGATCAGTTTACATATGTTGCTATAGTTTAGTCATTGTTTGAGTTGATGTTTGATACAAATGAGTCTTTTTTTTCCCCCTCTAACACTTAAATTTTCTTTTTTACTATTTATATGATAGTGCCATCATGACAAGATCATTCCCTGCTCATGCAATCCTTTCCTTTCACAGTGTTTTGAGAAGCATTAACATCACTTGCGTTTTCCTCTTTTTATGTGAAGATTGAATATCCAGCTGTTACCTTAATTAAGTCTGCCACAGGCAAGGATCTGGCTTTACGTACCTGCAGAGAGAACTTTCATGGTGTTTTAATGACTAGCTATAGATTGAGCAAAGCGACTCAAAAGCTAATGCGAGCAAGAGCTTAGCTCAGACCAGTGCCAGAGCTGTCAATTTCCAATTAGGAGACTTGTTTGTCTCTCATGACATAGAACCACCACAAATTACATGCTTTAGCACTGTTGGTTAATCTTTTGCCACCTGACAGATGGAACTAAATCAGTTGACTTATGTTAATCACTTCCAGGAAGTGAGAATTATTTAAATCTTGGCACAGTTTTGCATCTGTGAGGATGGCATTAGGAGATACCACAACAGCAACCCCTTATTTATAGATAAGGTGTCATCTGAAGTGTATGTGTGGGGTGGAATGAATGGCAGGGAATATGAGGAAAATGAAAGGCATTATTCAACCCCGTCTCAAAAGCCCTCTCACTTGAGAAGAAAGCCTCTGATGGTTCACATCTTGTGTATTTTATGCTTTTACAAAGCTGAATAAAATTTTTGGCAAAATCAAGTCGTTATCATGTGTATATCTAGGCAAAATGCATACAGGTCTCCCGAAGAGATATTGGACAATTTATACCTAGAAACAGTAATAACTAAATACACCTCTACTAAAAATAGGAACATAAATTTGACACTACCAAAAAAAAAAACCTCAAAAAACAAAAAACCTGGGATGAATTCCATGGGAGAAAATGGACAATAATTTTCATTAAAAATTCATTAAAAATGAACAAATATTTGAAAACTTGTGAAACATCTATTAAGACCTTTGACATGTAGCTCTAAAAAGCTAAACTGATGACCTGAACTTTGGACTAGTGCCTGGTAACACTTGGCAACATAAGAGCAAACTGCGTTCAAAGCACAAGAAGATCAACCCCCAGTTTCCTTTTTGCAATTTCCCCCTCTTAATACAACCGTATAAAAATTTGAGGAACAGCTTGGATTTCCATGGCACCTTGTTTTTCTCCTAGTGACTGCCCTTTCAATAGGATTAATACTGCTATAATTGCACTAAGTTATTTGATGGATATGGGCTTTCCAACACTTATTTAGTCCAAAATCACATGTGATGTCTTATAATTTAGGGGGAAATGTAATAGGATCATTATTTAAATTCTTTTTAACTTTAACTCAAAATTCAAACTTCCACAGTTCATGGTAGGACTAGCAAAATTCAGTAAGAAAAAAAATGCTACAGGAGCGAAAAGAATCTTTTCTGGGAAATGCCAACAGAGTGCTTCAGAAGTGTATCTTTTATTATAAAAATAGACAAACAGTTCTATAGTTGTAGAACACAGTTTGCTGTTTAGACTGCAGGCAAATAAGCAGGTGCCATTTTACCACTGGTTATTACCTTGACCTCCTAGTGCTCATGAAAGCTGATACAGTCTGAAACTACGCAATCCCAGTGTATCATCACCACCATCCCACTTACACATACATTTGCTCACTCCATTTCCCCAGTGCTCTTACAAACAGAGCTCCACTTCACTAAGAATGCAGGATTGCCCTCGGGGGCTGGATTAAGATTATGCAGACATTAACAAATTCAAAATCCCTCCTGAACTTTTCTAATTTATTTTAATACACTTATCTTTCTTATTGGGCTCCCTTTGGAGAAGGTTCTTTTCTGTGCTGCATGGCTCTCAATGCTTTTGTACGGGCTTCAGAAATCCTTGTGCCTATCAATAGTACTATCAGGACTGCTAGTTAAAGAAATAGCATTATTGCATACTGAATTGGATATGGAATTACACCAAGAATTCTGAGACTCTCCCGCTGCCCCACTGTATTTTTTTTCTGACAACACTTACGATCATCTTCAAAAAGGGTACATGTTGCAGGGTCCTTTCTACGGACGGAGTCCGAGTCACAACACAGACACCAGTATGGTTAGGAATTGTGCTCGTTTATTGTTTACAATACATCTCAATTTATAGACTCTTGTCCACCCCACTAGCTACATGGTGATTGGATAGTGTCTCTGTTACACAGACAGCACACATCTCTTAAGGCACTGTGGTTGGATAAAAGGGGTTAGTCCACACGTGGTTACTGTTTTGTTTAGAGTTAATCAAACAGAGGCTAGTTAGAGATAATTTCCCACACAATAGTGCTGCAGCTGGGTTTCGGCTGCTAAGTTTCCCAGAGAGAGTAGCATATTTTGCACAGTTCTAATTTCTGCTAGAATGATACACCAACAGGTACATTTTACTCCGGCTCACAAGCCTAGGTGGCTTGCTTTCCTTCTTCTACATGGTAACTTTGTACTATGCGCTGATTGATCCACTTTCAGAAACACATTGGGTTAATTATCATTCATGCTCACAACAGCCAGCACACATTCCCCTTGAATGGGTAGGGGGGCTTCTGCAGCATTGCCACAGAAAATCATGGTGCTAAACGGCACATCTCGATGTGTCTTGGGTGCTCCTGGTTAACCTGCTTTCACATTTTGTTAATGCTTTCATTGCATGCAGAATGTTGTTTCTTTAGAACACAATACATAAAATTGTGTTTTACAGTATTGTTCATACACAGAAACTTACAAATATATGAAAGGCTGTTCTTTGGCTTTCTGGATACAGAGCTGATTTCTCTTTTTGTGACATATAACATGTGCAAACAGTAAAAAACCTCACGTTCAGAGAAATCAGAGTTAAAAGTGAGTAACAAGGTTACAAAATAAACTTATTTATGACCTTAGGGTTGTATTTATGATTTATGGCCTTCAATCTTCCTAAAAGCTTACTGCTATGTGTGTGCTCATTGTGTTTCAATCAAAACACATACAAATTTATATATAAAATTGTTATTTGAATATGCTAGAGTCGGTGCCCTGAGGTTAAACACAAAATTCATCAAGATGTAAACAGTTCTATAAAATGACTGAAGTGAAACCGATATATAAATACAAGGAAAGCCAAAACATCACCATTTTAACATGAATAATGACATTATAAAACATAATACACAGGGTTTCTGTGTGTTTGTTGAAGTAAAACCAGCTTGTCTCTCCTATTCTTTCCACTTCATTAATATGGCTATTTGAATGTCCAACAGCTATATACAGTAATTTTTTATGAGTATGAATTTTGAGTTTTAAGTTATTTCTTTAAATAAAAGTATAATAAACTGCAGTCTTAAGTCATTAGAATATTTACATCATAGCAAGCTATAGAGAGGGAAAACAAGTCCTTCTAAAAATAATGAAAAACAGGGGAAATAATAATAGAAACTATGATATAACTTCAGCTTGTTTTTCTCAAAGAAATTTTGTTTGACTTAACAAAAAAGGAATTGAGTTTCCTGGAAAGTAAAACCCACCTGTAAGAAATTCTCGAAGAAGCTAGAATTTCAAGACTGACCAGCCTAAAAATCAAACAAATCTCAAACTTAAAAAGGGATCAAAACTCCTCAGAAAATATTTCAAAACCTGTTATTGATGAATACAAATACATGCTTTCATTTATAAAATAGAAGAGACTCACATACATGAAACTTAGTAGACATATATA
>NW_010401366.1:0-220 GCF_000710305.1 Buceros rhinoceros silvestris
CTCCTGGCATCCCCCCCTCCCTGTTCCCTCCTTCCTCATCTCCCAGTTCAGCCACTGCAGATGTTCTCCATCTGGTGGTCACTTACCAGAAATGGTCCAGACCGGATGAATTTCACCCCAAATTTCCCCCAGCCCAGGGAATGAGGCCAGGGGGCCTTCCCGGTGAGGGAGTGCATGGAGCAGGGCTACAGTGGGTGGCTTGGGGGGACCCCCTGCCCCC
>NW_010401366.1:595-869 GCF_000710305.1 Buceros rhinoceros silvestris
CCCATCTCCCCATTTCCCCTCCCATCACCTGCAGGGCAGCGACCACCGTGGTGACTTGGGGACAGGGTGCAGCATCCCCTGGGTGCCACCACTGCTTTTGTGGGGACCGCAGGAGGGGGATGAGCCTCAAAACCCCTTAAAAGGGTGAAATATCCCCTGCCCCAGGCTGGTCCGAGGCCCCACGGCTCTGTCCCCACTGTCCCCCGTGTCCCACAGACCGGCACCACGGCACACCGATGCTCCTGGCAGGGGTGCGCTGCGTTGGCGCCGAGCT
>NW_010401367.1:0-220 GCF_000710305.1 Buceros rhinoceros silvestris
CACTTGGGGACCTCTGAAGAAACAGGGGTGCACCCAGGAAAGAAAAAAACCCGGCAGGTGCAGCCCGGGGGTGCTGCCACCGCCCTGACCTGGGGAGGGGGTCAGCGCAGGGCCCCAGCGGGGGCCGTGCCCGGCTGTCACGTCTCACTGTGTTATAAAAAGATTAAAAAACGTAGAATTTAATAAAACCCCCAACTCTTGGCACCGGTTTGGAAGCTCT
>NW_010401367.1:460-686 GCF_000710305.1 Buceros rhinoceros silvestris
TCGCTCGCCTGCTGCCCCGGGGGGGCCACCCGCTGCCGTCTCCCCTTGTCCTTAAACCCCGCAGGACCTGGGAGGGGTTTGCTCCACCGACACCATTTCTCTCGCAGCGATGCTGGGGGTGAGGGACACCCCAAAATCCTTTGGGGCCGGAGGGGCATCGGGAGCGTTGCGGCGGGGTGGCTTCGGTGGCCCCCGGCGGGCTGCCCCGTGCTGAACAAGGTGTCGG
>NW_010401368.1:0-884 GCF_000710305.1 Buceros rhinoceros silvestris
TCTTCCATAGGCCATAGAGTTTCCTTTTCATCTGGAGCTGAAGCCAAAGCTCTCTGCTCAGCCAGGCCAGTCTTCTATCCCATCAGCTTGTCTTACGGCTCACCAGGACAGCTTGCTCCTGAGCTTTGAAGATTTTCCTCTTGAGGATTGTCCAGCCTTCCTGGACTCCTTTGCCCTTCAGGACTGCCTCCCAAGGGACCCTACCGATCACCGGCTGTTCTCTCTCCTGAAAAAGTCAAAGTCTTCCCTCCAGAAGTCCAGGGGGGCAGTTTTACTGACTCTCCTCCCTCGGTTTTACTGACTCCCCTCCCTACTGCCTCAAGAACTGAAAACTCTGTAATCTCATGGTCACTAAATCCAAGACAGCCTCCAACCTTCACATCACCCACGAGTCCTTCTCTGTTGGTAAACAGCAGGTCCAGCAGGGAGTATTCCCTGGTTGGTGCCCTCACCGGCTGTGTGAGGAAGTTGTCTTCCACACACTCCAGGAATCTCCTGGACCGTTTCTTCACTGCTGTATTATATCTCCAGCAGACACCTGGTAAATTGAAGTCCCCCACAAGAATGAGTGGCACCGATCATGAGACTTCTCCCAGGTGCTTGTAGAATATTTCATCTACATCTTCATCCTGACATACAGGGCCACTCCCCAGCCTCTTCTTCCTGGCCTGTTCCTCCTGGAGAGTTTGTAGCCACCCAACGCAGCACTCCAGTTGTGCATCTCGTCCCAGATGTTTTTGTGATGGCAATGATATCACTGGTTTTTTGCTGTACAATGGCTTCCAGTTCCTCCTGTTTATTGCCCGCGCTGCATCCATTAGTGTACCTGAACTTCGGTTGTGCTATTGATCCCATCTCTCTCTTTTTTTTTTTTTTTTTTTAAA
>NW_010401368.1:984-2231 GCF_000710305.1 Buceros rhinoceros silvestris
GGTGTTGTGTTTTTCCCCCCTCCCTCTTTTTTTTTTTTTTTTTTTTTTTTAGGGAGAGAAGGCCTAATTCCTGTCTCACCATTCTCACGACCTGCCATGGTTCCTAGCACACCAGCATCCCTTGTGGCTATGCAATCACAGGATACCTTTCTCTCTAATCCTACTGGTGTAGCAGCCCCAAGAAGCTCGCTAGCACACCGATCCCCTAACTCTGATGTGCCGCTCTCAGGCTTAGCTCCAGCGAGCCTGATTTAATCCCTTTCCCCCTTCAAATCTAGTTTAAAGCTGTTTCAATGAGCCCTGACAGCTCCTGTACAAGAATTCTCTTCCCCCTTTGAGACAGGTGCACCCCGTCTGACAGCAGCAAGCCTGGCACTGTGCAGAAAAACCTGTGATCAAAAAAACCAAGGTCTTGACGGTGACACCAGTGTCAGAGTCAGGTACTGACCTGGTGGTTCTTCTTACATTTCCCCTCATCGGTCCTTGCAACTTGAGGGATACAGGAGAGCACCGCTTGTGCTCCTGATCCCTTGAAAAGTCACCCTAGGGCTCTGAAGTCTTTCTTGATTGCCTTCAGGCTCCTTATTTGGAGTTCATCACTGCCTACCTGAATGTCAATAAAGGCTAATAGTCTGAGGCTGTACCAGGATGGGAAGCTTTCTTACTCATCTTTAACCCAGGCGCCAGGGAGGCAGCAGACTTCCCTGTGAAGTGGGTCAGGGCTGCATATCAGACCTTTAGTTCCCTTCTGAAGGGATTCACCTATGACGATGACCCATCTCTTTTTCTTTATAGAAGTAGTTTTTATGCTGGGCTTGGGTTGACTCGGCCCCAGTAATGCTTCAGCTTTTGGGGAGTCATCAGTCTCATTATTGATTGGCTCCACTTGCAGGGCCTCATACCTGTTATTCCAGGGCATCTGGGAAGATGGGGGCCTTGCTGGGGCAATGCTACCCCTGCATTGGGCAGGAATCCATTGCCATTGCTACATGTCCTTCTGGTCTTCGCATTTGCTCTGATGGAGATGGACTCGGGCATCCTTCATGTTGTGCCCTTTATCTGCCTGCTGAGCCTGTCTCAGATGATTGTTCAAATGATCAACCTCTTCCTCGCACTCTGTGATGCTCCTCAACCTGCTCACCTCGTCCTGGAGCTCTGTCGCTCCTGCAGAGGAGTTCCTCTACCTGGGTGCACCTCCCACAGCTGTGCTCATGGCTGGGCGCGCGGACCCAACCAGCGAGGCCCGG
>NW_010401368.1:2349-11379 GCF_000710305.1 Buceros rhinoceros silvestris
GCACTCTGACACCAGGGTGGCTGCGTGTCTCCACTGAAGGTCCATCTGGGCAGCTGCATCACTCATGGAGGATGCAGCTCTTACAGAGGCTGTGACCTTCTGTCGGGTGGATGCCATCTCTCCCTGCCCTATCCAGTCAGCTCTTTCAGCGCCCTCCTAAGCACTCTTCCGTGCCAGCTGCCACGCCACGCTCTGCTTGCCCGCTCCTTGCGGCAGGTTCCTGGGGGGGGTTATAGCTCTGGGTATGGTCACCGTTACCCTGGCAACACTCCCCCCTTGCCAGCCTCTCCCGCAAGAGTTGCTGGCTCCTGGCAGGTCTCCCCACTCTCCGGAAGTTCCCCTGTCAAAGGGAAGGCTCTGAAATCCGCCTGTGCGCCGATATCGCTGCTGCGTTTCGGACTGTGCCGACTCCAGGCAGTTCCACTCGATGACTGACTCAAGTTGCCCCAGGGGAGGTCTAGGTTTGGTATTAGGAAGAATTTCTTTACACAGAGTCATTAAGCACTGGAACAGGCTGCCCAGGGAGGTGGTGGAGTCCCCATCCCTGGAGCTGTTCAGAACATGTGTGGATTTGGTGCTGAGGGACACGGTTCAGGGACCCTGGCAGTGCAGGGGGAATGATTGGACTCGATGATCTTAAAGGTCTCTTCCAACCAAATGATTCTGTGATCAACCTCATCAAGTACAGCTAGAAAGGCTGCAGAGTCACTGCAGGAGTGAGTCCTTTGGGGTTGCTCAGGGCAGGCCAGAGCAAAGGTTGAGAGGAGCTGGGGCTGTGTTGGCAGCCCTGGTGAAGAGGCATGTTTTCTGCTGGCTGGGAGAAGAGACCGTGCAGTGCCACAGCTCCCTCTGGCCTGTCCGTATGGCTGCTGGCACCAAGGGGGCACATCCAGCATCTTGCTTCTGACCCAGCAATCCAGGAGAGGTGGTAGATGTGAAAGGCAGCTGCAAAACCAACCCTCAGGGCATACCTGAAGGATCCCATCCCCACTGGCTTGGTCTGTAGCTGCGCTGAAAGAAGCTGTGCTCTCTCCGAGACCCAGACCCTGAGCATCCCACACGGGTGAGAGACAGAAACACCGGCTCCTACAGCTGTGCTGCCTCTGTAGCTCTTTTTTTTCCTCTGCTATCATTTCTCTTGAGAAAGGGCATCAGAGCATGGACACCCAGGTTCATCTCGGTGCCGCTCCAGACAGCCCAAAGACCCCCCCCGCTGTGCTGCGTGCGCTGTGACTTCCCAGGAAGTGGCAGTGGGCTTTCATCGGTCCAGCTGAAACTGGCAAGTCCTGCTCTCTCGATCCTGAGTGCTTGCGCTGTGCTGTGAGACCAAGAACTCTCCTGGGAAAGGCCCCTTTGTGCTTCATTAGCAGTGTGCCAGGGAAGCTGCCTTGCTCGGTGGGCAACCAGCAGACTTGAAATAGCCACAATTTTAAAGCTTGTAGATTGGTTCAAGGTTGTGAGTAGGTGCTGAACAGGGGACGGGAAGGGCCCACAGCCTCCTTTGTACTGTACAAAGGCTTGGCCTTTGTCAAACTGACCCCAAATGAATATTTTCCATTATTCACAGCCTAGGACACACAGCTAAGATGATCCATCTGATCTTGCCTTAATTTGTCACAGCCGTTAACTTTCTTGGCCATATCTGTTTTTATCTCCTACTCTATAAAATTGACTTCACTGCCCATTCTCCCCCTTTCCACCAGCTTTTATCTGGGATCGTCTGGCTTTTTCATGTGGTTCACGCACCCTCATGACCATAAAAATAAAAAAAAAAAAAAAGAAAAATGAGAAAATAAGAAGACCTCACAGGAAGATATTTCCAAAATCCAAGCAAACAGCTCTTGTCACGCAGCAGCTCATTTCTCTTTTATTTACTAGGAGGGATGACACTTACAATCTCAGTTTGGAGCTCTGTGTCTAGGTTTGAAATAGCTGTCTGACAAAATCTAATGTAGATTTTCCCTGTGACATTATCAGGTCTAAACACTAAATACTAACTCTGAAGTAAAACTTCTGAAGAGGCATGTCCTCAGTCTCCATACACTGAATAATGGTGGCAGATCCTTCAGGTAAGTAGGTTTATCATCTTAAAATAAGCCAAGAGGAAAACCATTGTCTTTCAATCAAACCTTTTAGTATGTTTTTCTTGTATACGGAAGGGGGAAAAAGTCAGCCCTACCAGCTCTACACATCTTCCAAATGCGTGGAAGTCCAGGTGGATGAGCGCCAAGCTGCCGCCCTCAGAATGCCCTGCAGCTCCCCAGCTCTGAGACAGATGCTCCTGCCTCCCTTGATGCAGCTCCCAACCAGGATGCCTATTTTAGAAGTCTAGGAGTCTGCCTGAGAACCAGCGCCACCCTTCCTGAGTGCCTGGCAATGCCATCTGTGTTGCGTTACCTCCATTGTCACGCAAAAATTATGGGATGTCTGTGGAGGGGAGAGCTGGGACTCCAGTGCTCCCTACATGATGTTAGCTGGCTACTCTACAGTGGAAGAGTTTATCCAAGCTGCTTTTCCAAATAGAGGAGATATCTGGATACCAGGGCCTGAAGGTGGAGGGTGCTGGTGTGAAGCTGGGTGTGAGCCTGTGACTGCTGCTGGGGAAGGCTTTGGTTTTCTTTCTTTGGCCACGCATCTGTGTTTGTTTTGGCAGAGCTGGAGTGCTGGTGACAGTGGGAGCAGAATTCATAACATCACCAGAAACTGAATTTCTGAATTCATTTGTGTTAAATAACAAAGGCAATTCCCTCTCATATGCCACACTCCACCCACTCAGCTGTGCTTTCTGAGGCTGTGGGACTCTGCTTCCTCCAACACATCCCTGGAGTCTCAACTCTCACCATCTGCCTGCTGACTACAAGAAATATGGGGTATTTCAAGGAGCTTTGCAGAGGGAAGCGCTGCCCCACCAACGCAGGCTGCTTTCTGCCAGACCTTGCTGTTATCAATCAAACATGAAGCTCAGCCTGGTTGCAGAAGGCTGCATTTCGGGGGCTGCTAAAATGCCTGCTGGCTCTGGCTCCAAAAGAAGGACTCCAAGGGTGGGATCCAGTGGGATTCTCCTTCTCACTGTTGGAAAAAGGGAGCAGGAGGCACCAGGATTCTTTGCTCAATGGGGCTGGAGACGCCTGCTTTCCTCAGGCCTTTGCAGGACACAGGAGCAGAGGAGAAAGAAGCTCAGCGTGTTCTGAAGCTCTTATAACGCCGATCAGGTGGTCCCCCAGGGAATATCTCCACAGCAGGAGGGAAGGGATGCAGCCATGGCAGTTCCTTGCCCCAGCTAATGTCACACCCCTGGGGATGCAGACAGCTGCACACAGGCCAGTTCCACCTTGCCCGTTGTAAAGTGGAAAAGCAGGCTGGGAGTGATGAAGCAGGACTCTGCCCACAGTGACTGAGTCATGGTGCCTTGTTTCTACAGATGGGGCTCTGGGCTTTAAGCAGGACAAGGCTCCATCCCTCCATGAAAGCTGAAAGCAAGCACAGCTACTTCAGAGGAGGTAGCTCATGGGGTCCCATATGCATCAAGTACAGCACAGTATTTCCCTGCAGTAAATATTTCCCTTCCCCTCCATCAAAAACGCAAATAATCCTCTCTGCAAACAGCTCCTGCCCTGCACCCAGCACAACATGACCTAGAAAAGCCCACTGGGTCTCTGAGTCCACACAGTGTTGAGCATGCTGTGACAGAGCCGAGATGCAGGTTCCCTGGCCACTACGGCAGGGATGTGAGATTCCTTTCTGAGGCTCGTGGTCATGGTTCTCCATTTCTCACCCTGTCAGTCTTCTCCAGAGGCTTGTTTGTTTTGCCCCTCACCAGAGTGTGCTGCTGCATGTTTAGGCTGAGGAGGCATAACAGCCAGCTCAAGAGCTGCTGGATTTGGGGATGGGAGGGAAATACTTTCCATTTTGACTTTAAACCGCAGAATGCACACTGGATTCTTCCTGACAAAAGTGACAAGAAACAGAGCCATAGGTCTTCGCTGGGAGCAGAGGGAGAAAACACAAGAAGATAATTCTTGATGCTTGTGCCTCTCTGGTGTTTTCTGGTAACAGTAGTGAGGGATGGCAACGGATCAGGCAGGGCTACATGCTGCTGCCCTCCACTCAGCTGAGCAGAGGAGGGCTACAACCATGTCCACACGCTGAGCTGAGTGGCAGAGGCAGAAGTGGACTAAAGCGTACTGCTCCCTTAGGCCTCCTGCTTTTCATCCATTTTCTTGACTCTTGCTCAAAGCCTCTATACCGTGCCTTGGAAGATCTGAGCTTTTTGCTGCAAGGCCAGGTTGGTTAAAAGCCAACAGAAGAGAGCTCAGCATCAAGTCTGATATTTCCCAACCCTACTACTGCTCAGGAAGATTATGACCCTGACAGCTCCAGTGCTATCCAGCATATCCAGTATGTGTCCAAATCTCCTGGCAGGAGAGGTGCCTGCCTGGTATGAAGCCTTGAGCTGTGGTCTTCGGCAGAAAAAGGATGACTAAACCCACCAGATGATTGATTGAGGACCCACTGACACCCACTGTTCTGCTTACCAAAAGTCCAACACACCTTTTACTCTTTCCTCACTCAGGAAAGTCGTGTGCCATATGAATTCACGTGCCTGAGTAGAGGTGAAGCAAATAGTAGCTCTGCAGAGCTGCTGACTTAATGAGTACTTTGAGAGGGGTTTGTGTCTATAGACGAAGCTTTGCACCTGAACTCACCAGAGATGCCATCCTGTCTCCACGGCAGTCAAAGCTTATGGAAAGCATCAAGTCATTTACCCAGTGAGGGCACTAAGATGAGCTTTGATGGAGTCTGTATGGATATGAGTGCACTCCTGGACTTTCTTTCAAGAGAGGACCAACGCTTTGATATCAGGAGAAAAAGTCTACTTCTGGGCAACATGTCTTTGAGTGTCTCAGAGAAGGCAGTACTGCTCAATAGGAAATGCTCTTTTGGATCCATTTTGCTCTGTAAACAGAAATAAGGAAAGAAGAAAGGAAGGAAGGGAGGAAAGAGAGAAGACAGAGACATGGTGGATGTGTCGTTAACAAAGCTACCCCTCAGACCATGAATTTCTTTTCCAAATTAGGGTGATAGCTGCCTTGCAGACATAGGGCTATGCTTGTGTAAGGCAGAGCTCCACCAAGTCGGTGCAGTTTCGTTGTGGTTGTGTCAGACTCCCCGTGGCTCACTGCTGTTCCATATGCAGGGATTCTCAGTCCTCACTCACGCCTTACTACAGTCCCCAGCAGCACAGGGTGCTTGTTCCCACAGCTAACAGAGGGGCCATGCCAAGGCTACGCACTCCAAGGATGCAGAAGGCGCTTTTTGTGCATCTGTTTGGCCAGCGAGGAGGAAAGCGAGCCCGCCCAGGTTTCAGAGGCGCTCTGTGACTGCCCAGAGATAGGAGGGGCTGTTCTGGGACAGAAGGAGGCAGCGGGACCACCGTTTTATCAGACCTGGGGAGTGGGAAATGGCATGGATCTTTTTGCCCTGTTTCCCTCATGCTGCAGTGCAACAACCAGGTGTGGCCAAGCCACACATAACCCTGTCCCACAGAGGAACATTTCCCATGGTCCCACTTTTTTTTTCCCTGCCACTGTAAGTTTTATTACCTCAAAGGTATGGAATTAGGAAATGAAAGATGTGGAAAAATTCCTCAGACCAAAGCACTCATTTCCACCTTGCCCTGGATTTCCTTCTCAATTAGTTCCAGCAGTGTCCTTGGTTCAAGCCTTGGAGTCATTAAAGTCCTTTTGAAGCTCTAGTGCCTCGTGCTAGTTCTCATTGCTCAGCAGACTGATACATCAGGAATAACAGAGTTCACTTTGATCAACTACTTCCATCCTTTACAGCTGCTTCTGCGGGAGTGATTAATCCCAGCCCTTCCTCTGCTAATAATAAGTGCAGAGAATCAGCTACATCCTTTGTTGTTGTTATTTTCTCTTTTCATGCCCCTGTTTGTGGAGAACAGTGGAAAGGACTTGGTGACTTTGGTCCAGGTTCTGTGAGAGGGGTGGCTGTGGCCATCATGGTGGTGGAGAACACAGGTACATGGCGGGGTTTTGGGTGGACCAACCTCTCCCCCAGTCGAGGCCATGGTTTCCTGAGTGCTGAGCTGCCTGTGCACCTGCTCTGGAAATCTTTGCAGCACCACTCATGCCTGATATTCTACCTATATGCAGGAGATTAGCGTTTCCTATTGGCAGGGAGCCTTTGGGAGGTGCAGAGCCATTCCACAGTAAACACTAGGCATAGGGACTTTGCTGTGAATTAGGCCATTTTAAAATAAATTCCACAGTCCCCTGGGCTGCTGATCTGGCATCTTGCTCTTCCATGAACTTCTCCTTACAAATAAAAAGTATTCCAGGCCTTTGGTTTCTGTTTTAAGCTGAAGCTGAGCCGGAATTGCTCTTCATTTGCACTAATTTAATTGAAAGAAAGAGGAAGCACACTGTTTATTTAATGACAAATTTAATGACAAATGCCAGCTAAAGAACAGGAGGTTTAATTATCAGTGACCACCAACTTTTACAGATAAGAGTTCAATGTCTAGACACATGGTCTGCCATGTTTTGAGGACTGCAGAGACAAAAGCCTTGGACATGGGAAACACCCATGTCGGAGGGCATTTCACAGCAGAAGCAGGGCTGCAAATGCCCTGTATCACCTCCCGGTAAGGACTGACTCAGGCTGAGATACCCATTACGCATGCAGCATACACCGTACCTTTACACCTCATCTGTCTCTTTACTGAAAAGGGAAGTACCTGAGGTGTATCCTGAGCTTATGGACCTCCAGTTATCTCTTTCAAGGTCCACTTGTGCAATGCTGAAAATATCAAGCCCCATGCAGGTTTGCCCTGAGGGAAGGATTGGGCATGGCTAGCAACAGAAAAGTGGAAGAAGGGGCAGATGTGGCTGGTGCCTCTGTTTTCTACCCCAGGCACAGGGCTGGGAGCTCCTGAATGCAGTTTTGACAGAAGAATTGCAATGGGGAGAGGCAAGTCCAAGTGCTGGAGTGAGCTGGTTTGTGTTTTCTGTGAGATCTAGTTTGGGGAAACACGAGTTTGGCTACGGGGCAGGTTGTAGAATCACGCTGTTGCTCCCCAAGCTTTTGGACCTCTGGCTGTCAGCCTGGCTGCTCCGCACCTTCAGTTCTGGGGTGGCACGCTGCATGCTGAGGAGGAAAGAAGTGCGCTGGAAAGCACCCTTGATAGATGGTGCTCTCACCTGCTCCCCTAATTTCTTAACACCTCTCCCGTCATGGGTGCCATCAGTGCTGGGTGCCACCATCTCTCTTCGAGGTTAGGATCTTTGGTTTGATGTTTAGGACAAGTAAGAGACCATTGTTGTCGCAGGAAGGAATACTGCTACGCAGATGTCTTGTCCAGCATGTCATGTGCATAACGTATTTGCTAAATCAAAAAATCCTGGAGTCAAAAGCAGGCACTGAGAGCATTGCATTAACGTACCCCTCCCTAAACTCACCCCGGATGCTCCGTTCCTCCAAAGAGCTCCCTCAGGCACTATGTGCCTACTCCAGTTACAACATCCACATGGAGTCCTGAAGAGCCGTGCTCAGCTCTGTCACATCACTATAAAAATCAACAGCTCTTGCACTGCCGATCAACACCTGTGGCATAGCCCTCTTCTGCAGGCAGCCACGGATTGGATAAATAGATTGGACTGCATAGGTATTAATAAGAGCAGAATTTATCCCAGACTGAATTTATGTGATTTTTTTCAATCTTTGATGGCGATAAGTATGTAAATATGTGAATGAAATCTGACTGATCATTCTGCTTTGTTTTTTAGATATTTTGTTGGTTTTCAAAATCCACAAATCCCTAAGTCTCAGACTCTTCTGCAGCTCTGCTGGTGTTCTGTTACCCTGTAAATACTAGTCTGTACAACAGAGATATGAAAACCTTGGCGGTCTGGGAAAGGAATGAGAAAAATCTAAACTACAAGTCTACGGTACAGAAGAAGACAAAACAGAAGAGAAAGTGCGAGCTGAGCTGGTTGGGAGACTGACACTCAAGCCGCATGTGTAATAGCTATGCAAAATTATTAATGAGGTTTTGAATATGTATGAATATTTTGGGGGAAATAATGAATATGCATGCGATATGATAAAAGCGTTGGCTGGGGCAGCATACGGGGGTGCAAGATTTGGGAAGATATACCCCTCATACCGGCGCTGACGAAATAAAGAAAATGCTGCTTCTTAATGCTACATTGGTGTTAAGGAGATTTTCTTCCAAATTTTTGGTAACACTGACAGAAACAAGTTAAATTCACTGTATTTCTGACAAGTATTACACAGTGCAGCCCCATGGACTTTGCCGATTTTGAGATGGTTGAGGATATGGCCCAACCACACAAGGAATTCTGTCTAACGCATGGCCTGGAAGTGTGCTGACAAACGAGAGATGATTTAGTCAGGAGGCCTAAGCTAAAGAAAATAACGTGCCAGTTTAGTCTAAATGCAGAAGATATGCTTCACTTTCAAATGCCATCAGGTCTCTGGAAAATGGTTTCAAATTCTGAGAAATCAGGAGAACTATGTAAGAAAGGTGTACTTCTTCCCACTAAACTCATCTAGTCATAAGCTGGTCTAGACATAAACACATAACGAGAAACTGGCCTGACAAAACACGCTGAGACTTGCAGCTGCTTTAGAAGAACAGCCTAGGCTTCCTCGGCGAGACTCACGGCCTGGAGGTCACACACGCCTCCTGCGGGGCTGGAGGTGGCTGGGCAGAGTGGGCAAGGAAGAGGGCACAGCTGCCCTGGGAAGCAGCAGCTCAAAGAAGAAACCACTGTCACGACGCGGGTTAGGGCTGTCTCACATTCCAGTCACACCTGGATTTCAACCAACCTTTCTCAGCGATTTCTATTTAGGAAAAAATATTTAGAGTGCACTGTAAATACTGTAAATACTGACATCACCAAACAGTAAAGCCGTGCATGCGTGATTCCTGTGCGCATGCAGGGACACGTGTGCCAACACACATTGCGGTACGTTACTGTGCATTCC
>NW_010401368.1:11484-21061 GCF_000710305.1 Buceros rhinoceros silvestris
TGCTTCGTTATATCGATCAGGCTTGTTAGGCTGGAAGATGGGCACAGAGTGTCAAAATATAATCCAGATGTACCTCGGGTCATGTTTGAAGCCAAAAGGAAGAGCAGGATTCAGACCTGCTTATCTGATTTCATCTAGGTTATAGGAAAAGACTTGCCTGATTTCAAATCAGGGCCTGGGCTAAGCTTCCTCTGTGCTAAAGGACATTTGGATCAAGCTCCTGCCTCTCCCACCCCCACTGCTGGCAGTACCCTTGAAAGTTAGTTTAAAGCAGTACCAGCTGGGTGGGCACATTCTGAGACACTTATCCATGCCCAGTGGCCACCTATTTACAGCTGTCACATCTTCTCCTGAGTTTTTAATCTGAATAAATTGTCCCTGCAGCGTTTACTTCACACTTTTATATCTGCCCTGTGCAGGAAGGTGGCAGACAGATCTCAGAACTGCTGCAGGACTCCTTGTAAGACTTGTTTGCAATATACAGCGATGTTTCAGCTCAAGTTCCTCAACTTTCATAAAGTATCATCAAGATCAGGAGCCATAACAGCTAATGTTCCTGCCTGGTCACGGGTTGTGTTCCAGGCTACAGACATGGTGAGGAGGGTACGATGGAAACTCTCCTTCCTTCTCACACGTATTGAAACTTTGAATACTCCCCTGGACTCTGGTTCACCTTGCACACTCCTCTGCTACACTCTCATGGACGGCCTGACCCCCTGGTCCTCTCCAAGCCTCCTTGCGCTCATGTTCAGGTCTCCAAAGGAGCATCACTACCTTCCCCATTCCTGTACCATCTTTCCACACATTGTCCTTAATAATCTCAGGTCCCCACACTTCCTACCACATACCTTATCCTCTCCCTGCTTTGCCCTCTTTGTCCTGCTTTTATGGGGACTTGGGCTGGCTGGGATTTGCCATGTATGTGTGGAGCACAGCAGGGCCATCACAAGAGCTGATGCTCTGCGCAGGAGCAAGGGCTGCTGATCAGCAGTAAGGGCTGCTGTGGGAGTGCTTACCTCAAGGTTAACAGAGGAGACTGCATGCGTGGGCATGGCATGCAACCGTGGCTGCTGCTGCCAACGTGTGCCACTTCAGAGCCATTCGTATATGACTGGCCCAGCTGAATCAAAGGATGAATTATCTCTGATTTAGATACTTCCATTTCATTGTGCATCCAAAAAGTGCACTTTCCAAAATAAAAGTAAAAAAAAAAAAAAAAAAGGGGATGCCACAGCCCCCCATCAGCTGAGTAAGACTGAATCTTTCAATAGATACTTCCATTTCATTGTGCATCCAAAAAGTGCACTTTCCAAAATAAAAGTAAAAAAAAAAAAAAAAAATCAGGTTAAGCCACAGCCCATCAGCTGAGTAAGACTGAATCTTTCAAGAGGACAACAGAGCGGAAGAGGAGGAGACAGCATCATGGCCAGGAACGGACACATTCATGCAGTGGTTGTTACCTCTTCCGGCTTCAGTCCTGCAAACGCATGCAGGTGTGTAGCCCTGCTCGCCAGGGGTAGTCTCATGGAAGTCAATGAAGTATTATGATGTTGTCACTACTACTGCCATTTATTTTTAAAACTGTGACATCCTTTTAATTTTTTTATCACCAAATGCAGCTACAGTCAATTCACCGATGGAACAACTTCCACTCCGAAATCAGTACTGAGAATGGAAACAGGCTGGTGCATGTTTTTCTATCATGCGCTAACTTGTTCTGCCATCCAGTGAATGAGCTTCTTGTTTCCTTCTCCTTGATCAGACAGTTCCCCCTAAACCAGGACTGGACTCAGAAGTAAATCTGGTAGGAGAATATACTTCCTGTTTATAAAAACTCCTTTCCTGTGTGGAAGAGCCCTCTTCCTGCACACACTCATCTGCTTACAGCATCCCGGACCTGTTTCTGTGTGGACACAGGCAGAGCTGCTGGAGGTGGGAGGTACGGCTATTATGGGTATTTCGGGCTAAAGTCCCAAACGAATTAATGTATTAGTTGTACTGCCTCTGGAAATCAAACACAGCCCCAGGCAACCCCAAGCTGTGATCAAGATGTCATCTTTTCAAAATTCAGGGCTTTATCTCTTTGGCTTACATCTAAATCTATCCGTGACTTTCCAGAACTGGTGTCTCATTGCCGTGAACTTATTTAGCTAACTTACAGGCAGTGTACCTGGCTCTTGTGATTTGATTGTGGCATGTGGCTCACAGCAGCTGAGGATTTGAGTTAGTTGTGCACATGAATTGATAATTTAAAAAAAAAAAATCAAGTCTCAGAAGGTGTGAGTTGGATGTTTCTATTCATATCCCTCACTACGAGTTTTCCTGTAACGTCTTCTGAAAGGATCTGTCCGAGATCTTCATCAGGGCTGGCTAAGTTAATCCACTCTCCTCTCAGGTGGCCTCTCCTCTCACACATATCAAGACCTTAATGGTGAAAGGACTAGATTCCTCCTTCCGCCATGACTTCCAGCAGCATTCCCAGACCTTGTGTGACTTCAGGGATCATCAAACAGAATTCTTCAACGAAAGGCCCCAGCCACCATCCCACCTTTCCCCCATAGTTTCATCACATCCCTGTGCCCCTTCGAAGACTTACTCTGCTTTGCCTCTGATGCCTGTGCAGCATGATGTCTGTAATAGCTTCTCATAGGCTCACATGTTCTGCTTGGCTTTCCCTCTTGGCTGGGTCCTGCTTGCACTGTTCCGTGTTGGAAGTCAATGTTTGCTGTCAGCACCTAGTCAACAACCTCATCCCCTGTCTGAAAATCACCCGGATCGTGCTTCCTTTTGATGCTCACAGTGGATTTCACATTATCTGTTCTGTGCTTATCTACTGCTTTCTTCTCTGGGAACACCCATCACAGTCCTGGCCAAGGAAACAATTATAGTGTCATAAGAAACTCCAGTGTTCTTCTACAGAAGGATGTAGAAGGGGAGTGCTAACACTTGCTTCCTGAAATCTATGTCTTCTATCAGTCTGTGCTAACTTTCCAGTCAATGAAACCAAAGGACGGTTTTTCAGACTACCCGAGAACATCCCACACACATACACACAAGCCACAATACTCATGTTTCTAGGAGAGTCCTCCATAGCACCTGATTAAACGAGTGCAGTCATCTAAACCCAGAGGTATCGTAGGCAGGTTATTTTGTCTCTCAGTCCAGGAACTTGTGAGTGAGAGGATGGGTGCAAAATCTGAGACCTTGTGCCCTGGACAGAAACCTGTTCAGTATACAGAGGGCAGACCCAACCCCTGAGCATCCTGCAAGGAGCTGCAATAACAGGCTGTGCAGGTGAGTACTGGGGTTGGAGAGGAGTCACTTCAGAGACGAGCTTGGCTGCTGGGGACACCGGGAACTGGAAGGGCTCCCTGGAATATGGCGTGTTTTCTTCTGGAAACTCCGATCCCTGCTTTGTTAGGCAACGCCACCTCTGCACCTTGCTTCGCACACCGTGAAGTCACCGTCCCAGCCTGAGTGACAGCATAATGATTACTCTGTTATCTTTTCCCTCATCACAACAATGCTGCCATTCAGGTTGCTGGTGACCTCACCGTGCCAGCATTTGTCACTTTTATGGCCATGCAGTGTTGGGAAGAGATTAGCTGGGTGGAAGGCAATATACCAGGTCAAGAAAAGTCCAGCTGGCTGGGGCAGTGCCTGCTCTTTGGGTCTTCTCCCGCTCATGTCTGCCCTGCAGCCCTCATTGGTGTCCCCATGCTCCCCTGAACGCTGTTCCCCTGAAGCCGTCTGGTGGTGGGTGCCCCCAGACGCAAGGGCACAGGCAGAGGCAGCCTCAGAGATCACACCTGCCTCATGGGGCAGGTGTGAGCAGCGTGCCCTGCCTCTGCTGCCCGGGCCCCACTGCAGCTGCGGGGACCCTCTGGTGCTCTTCCGCCTTGCTTGCCCAGATTTCCTTCATGGGGAAAACAGGATACAAGTGGAGGGGGAGGGGAGTGGAGCATGCCTCCGGCTCATCCTGACACAGAGGTGACAAACACAAACATGCCCTTCCACACAGGCAGCTCCTCTGGATCCCACAATGTATGTACATGCCCATCTGCCGAGCCCAGGCAGAAGGCTGGGAGATGACGCTCCTAAATTCGGCACCTGCATTATGGCTTGAGGGTGGCAGTAGAAACATCCCTTTTCCTCTTCTCTTCCCACTCCGTGGTTTTGAATAATTGGCTCCCCAGTCTGGGTAACTGACAGTTTGAAGGGTGCTCACCATCAGTTTGCCAAGCAACATTACAGCGTTCACTGGGCTCAGCCACAGAGCTGCGATCCAGACGGAGTCCAACTCATTCCCACACTTAGAGAGATTGAGCAAGTTGCCTTGAGGGAGGCAGGGACTAGACAGTTATCCTGTTAGAGGCCATCTGTCACGTTCATGTCGTGCTTCAGACTGTTGGCGATGACTGGGGGAGAAAAAGAGAGCCCAAGCGAAGATCAGAAGAGCAAGAAAGCAGTTTGACTGCGTTTTCATGACTGAAGTCAGCAGATCTGTCTCTGAATACACACAGGGATCAGATCGGGCAAGATCTATTTATATATAAGCACTTTGCAGAGGATGACTGCACTTTAACACCATTCCTGTAAAAAGGAAGGGAAAAAAATGGCCTGAACATTTGAAGGAAAAACACTTGTTTCCTGTAAGGAGGTTCAGCCAGTGGAAACTGTACCTCTGCCGCCTGTGTCTCACTGGTGTACTTTAGCCTCAGGTAGGACTGTCAATGGGGAAAGGCAGGAGCTACGTCATCCTCCGAAGGGCAGCACAAACATTTTCTGTTGACCACTGGGCTGGTGACCTTTGTGTTTATCGTCATGAAGTCAACTGATGTTATGCTGAGGTTTCTAAGACGCACTCGCATCCCAACCTTTACTTTGTATTTGTGACTTTTGTTTCTGCTGGTGACACCTAAACCTTTCTGATCCTACCCAGACTGCTGATCACTCCTTTCTGGAGACCTGCCAAACTGCAGCTTGGCAAAGTTGTTCCAAATGACCAGGGCAACTTCTCTGAACCACGCTGGTTTGAAAATAAGCTGGAAATACCACAAGCTCTTTGAAAGACATCTGATACTTCCCATTTCTGGTCAGGATGGAAATATTAAAGCAGCGCCCCTTCAGATAATTCTGCTCCCATATCTTTGGTTCAAAGAACAAGGACACTGAATAATGTGGGTAAACTGAAGCAAGCACTGAGAAAAGAAAATTCAAATTTGAGGTAAAGATGTGTTCTATTAAGTTGGAGAAAGAAAGGTTTAGGAATGAAAACACATCTAATACCAAGGCTTTTGCTTTTGCTTTTGCTTTTGCAGCCAAAGCCTTGAGCTCTGTTTCACCTGTGGTGCAAAGCAGACACAAAAGCAGCGCCAATGTCTTAAAGCTCCCTGTCCTCACCTGAATATTGCAAAGGGCCTGAAAGTGAACCTGCTCATCGTGTCTTGGCCAGCCCCCATCGTTATGTATATACCATACACAACCAGCAGCCCTTGAGGTCTGTCTGGTTGAGGAGGGGGTGATTCACAGCTCCTTTGGTGGTGACACATCACAGGGTTGGGCTGAAATTAGCTCAACACCGTGTCTGAAACAAGGTGACCAATTCCCTATCACAGCCGAGGCAGCCTGTCCTCATCCCGCAAGAGAGCGGTGGGCCTTGTGGAGATCCTGTCAGCTCCTCCATAGGAGCCAGTCCCAGGCTCTGCTCTCTAAGACCTTGCAGCTCACAGGCTCCCGAGCTGTGTCAGGACAGTGGTTTGGGGATGCATTTTTGCAGGAACAGCTATTCTGGCCACCATGACACAGGGCCTGGGGATGCAGGTGGCAACCTTCCAGACCTGGACAAGTCACTGATTCCTATTGTTTCTCAGTTGCCCTGTGGATAAACGATTAAAAATTTGTCATCCACCTTCTTCTCCACCCCTTAGCCCTCACCAGAAGGACTCCTCTGAGGAGCTAATAGAAAGAAAAAGCAATATACTGTGGAGTGAATGTACCAGCATCATGAAACTAAGTAGGACAGGAAACAGGTTGGGAAGGTAGAAGATCCCTAGGGTCTGGCAAATGCTCCTTACGCTATACAAGAAGCATTTTCTTAGCTCAGTGAAGTGGGAAAGGAGACCCAATTTTGCAATGGCTTCTGTGACTCCTCTAATAAAAATATTGTGTTACAGAGGCATCATATGCCCTGCTGCCCCTGGTGTCCTACACCCAAAGCCTTTGGTCTCTCTGTTCTGTGAATAAACAAGAGAGACAACTGTGGGGACAAGGAAAGTATTGCCTCCCTTCTTATTTTGGGATACACAGACCGAAAAGGCTATGGGACAAGCCCAGAGACCCATCACAGGCCAGTGCAAAAAGGGGTCCTGATGCCTGGTCTCCTCTGTTGGACAGATAACTCCAGCAAAACAGCTCACCAAAAATTGTTCTCAGCTTGTGATCTAGGCGTGTCCTTTATTCTGCCTGCAGTAACAGGGCAGGAACACTTCTATCCCCAAATTCATCTTCTCTTATGCTCATAATTGTGGGTCAGCTGGTGAGTCCCCCTCCATTCACAGAGATGTAATTTGCTCCTGAAAAGAGCATGGAGGTCCAAGCTGGCCCTAGGCACAAGCATTTGCAAGATTGCCTGCATCTGGGGCCAGAGCGGAGGGGAAAGAGACAATAAATTTGCTTTAGAAAAGACATTTTAAAGATTTCCTCTAACTGTCACTTGGAGCCCCATACTGCTGAAACAGAGCGCTACCAGGAGGACACCCAACACATGTCCCTTTTCATCTCAAGGAAAATTCTGGGAGAATTCCTTGGATTGACCTAAGAAGCCCAGGAAGCTCTTTGATAGTGCAGGGCTGGGAAATGTAGCATAGGCAGCCAGCCTCTCCAACCACGACCATGAAAAGAAATATAAAAAACACATTAATCTTATAAGTGAAGAGTTGATCCTTGCCTGCGTATGTTAGTTGTGAGCAATTAGGATAGATACTGCACAGAGATTGGGCTACGGCTGGTAAAAAACGCTGGAAGGGCATCTCCTGCCTTTTCATATGTGGGGGATTACATCAACTTTCTTGGCCACATTGCCACACTCTGACAATCCCCTCGATGCTTTTGAATAGTGGGACCGTCTGAAAAACCATAGACACAAACATCTGGGAAGTAAGCTGGCCTGTCCAAAGTTTACGTTCCAGTTCAGGGACACCTGAAACCAGAGGTCTGTGTCAGAGCCAAATAAAATAAAATTTTAAAATCCCCAAAATGCAGCCTAAAATGCAAATTAAACCGAATAGAAACCACTTATTTGAAAGAACAATCGCATAAACAAAGGACAAAAAGAAAATAACTTATTTGCTTGAGGAACCATAAGAGGTTCCCTATCATTTCCTTTATCTAAAAAATTGAGGTGGTTTTTATTCTCCACAGAGCGAGGTAGAGGGGGCTTCATGCTGGACCAGCTCATATATGTCACCCTTGGCTCAGATGTCACATCTCTTCCTGGTGCTGGGCCCTAATGATGCCTTTTCCAAGAAGCTGCATGAGCATGACAGTAGTCCCAAAATTTGAAACCTAAGTCCTCCGTTTAGGACTCAGTGTGAGAACTGACTGATGACAGGAGAAGTAAAAGCAAACTTGAGCCCTCACTTTCTACAGGCTTAGAATTTATGTTTTCCTTCATGAAGGGAATGTTTGAATCAATTGTTACACTTGCCTAACATGACGCTGAAATGCATTTTTTCCACTGTATAAAAGCAAGGGTAGAGTGAAGGTACACAAGATCAGACTTTAGAAATAATATATTTGAAAGGTGACCACTGCAATAAATACCCTCACCACACATTAGAAATACAAGCATTTTGAAGTTAAAAAAACAAGAAATAACTCCAAACACGTGATATAAAGAAATGCACCCTTAGGACATGTATACACCCTTAGTGACGCCCCCAAAGGATGTCTGAACAGGAATGGCTAAGAAAGAAGTGAACAAATAAGAACTTTCTCTAGGATTTTACCTGAAAAGTGAGTCTCAGGTAAGTATGAATCACAAACATTCCAATACCATTACTGTAACCACAGCTATTCCCAGAGCCAGTGCAGGGCAGTGGGGTGACCAAGGTGTTGCCATCACTCTTTCTTGCACTAGTAACTGCTCTGCTGAGGGCCTCTGTCCGCTGCCTCTGCAGCAGGTGCTCTGCCTCCGCCCTCCAGGGGCCACAGCGCAGCGCTGGAGGAGATCAAGGACACAGCCCCTTGCAGCTGTGACTCAGTCCTTGGCTTACGCTCCCCAGCCCTCCTTCTCCCCAAGGAGTCAGAAGATGCTGCTGCACTTCCCTGCAGATGGGGGTATGAGGGAGCGAGGGAGGAAACATGGGTCTCCTGAAGCCCCGCAGTGAGTCTGGCTTGCACCAACCACCCTTGTTTGCCTACGGTCCTGCAGGCAGGCGTATGAAAAGGAATTGTCTACTTTGGCTGTGTACTTGAGACACATCCTGCACATTGCTTTCCCAGCTGGCCCCCTCCCATCCTGGCAGGTGACTCAACTGTGAGAGGGATGGAAGTGTCACAAAGCCTGTTGTCCTGAGTCATCAGCTATTACTGTTGTGTGCAGGTGGACAATGCCGTCGAGAGGAATTTCTCCAGCATTGCCAGAAAAAAGCAGCACCCCCATCACATCACTGCTGTAAAAATAAAGCCTTTTATTTGGGGATTGCTACTTCAGATTCATTTCTGGAAGCTTATAGCCTCCTGACAGATATGGGACTAGCACGTCTTCGCGTAAAGAAAGCTCAGAGACTATGTGCTGGCACTAAACCTTGGGGAAAGGTATAGTTGGGGGTTCTGCCTGGCTTCTGGTTCACTTGCCTTAAGCCAACAAAGTGTGTACATCTGGACGGTGTATGGCATATGCGCCCTGTCCACAGAGCAGGTCTGAAGTATTGGGTCATGTGTGGCTTCAGCACAGTTGCCTTTGTCAAACTGAAAAACTTCCTGATTTATCAGCTTTGACCTCTTTGGCAGAAGATCATTTCAGCAGCAAAAGTTTCGCAAGAAAGCACTGACTACACGCGTTTCTGATGACATCCCATACGTTTTCATTTTGGGAGGGATCCTGTTCTGTGCTCCCCAAACGCTGGAGTCAGACGTGCCTGAAGGATTGTTTTTCAGGAGCTGCTGGGGACTTCCAGACAAACCTACCCTTTTTCAGGTGTTTTCATCCTCTTGCAGATACCGAGAGGGTGCTGCTGCAGAGTCCACAGCAGTGCAAAAAGCAAAGGGGGAGAGCAGAGAGGAGCAGAGTCTTGCCCCGCGACTGAGGGCCTCACGCTCAGCACCGGCCGGCTTCCCCGGCTGCCTAAGTTAGTCCCCGAAGTGCGCTCCCTGAGGAGGTGCCAGGGAATCCCAGGCTCCATTTCCTAGGGAATGGTTTAAAGCTGCAGGGTTTGGCTGCGGGCTGCTCACCGATTCCCACCGTTTCCTGCGGAAATAAAGGCTGATGGCACCGGTTAGCCGGGTTTGGTCCCGTGCTTCCTCAGCACCCCTGGCTGCACCGCGGCACAGCCCCGAGAAACCGCCTCGGGAC
>NW_010401369.1:0-3003 GCF_000710305.1 Buceros rhinoceros silvestris
TTTTATATATAAAAGTATGTATGTATTATTTCATTATTCATTATATACAAAAGTCTCTGTTAAAAGACTGGTAATGCTGCAAAGTCAATTTTTTACCATTGCAAAATAACATTTGTTTCTTACTAAGTGACTCCATCTTCAGGAGAAAAAAAAAGGTGAAGATAAACATGGAAAATTCAAATCTGAATGTCTGATGCCTGGCAAAGTTCTGAGTAACTGAAAACAGACTTGTGATGGAAAATATCAAGTAACCTTAGCTATAGGTGTCAGTACCAAGTATGTCTGATGTTTTTTAAAGAGAGCAAACTCGCAAAGCGTACAGAGATAGTGCAACCCCCTATCTTCCCTATCTCTCCCCCTACCTCAGTTCTCCGCCTCATGTACCGTGCAGTCGGGCTGACGCGGCTTGGCTCTGGCTGCGCGGCCCCGCCGTTCACCCTGCCCCCTCCTTCTCCTGGTAAAACAGGAGACGAAGCTCATGACGAGCACAGAGCGAGGTCTGAGCTGCAGTTCTGCTAACGGGAAGTAGATGCAGAGTCATGCTGGCATGTGGGCAGTCCTCAGCTACCTGGCTGTTAGAGACACTGGACCCTCCGTTGACACTAAGATTGTCGTTCTCAAAAAAGCAGCACACACTGCCTGTTCAGTGGCTCTTGGTCTTGTTCTGGTTGTATACTCCCAAATTCTGTATGTGCAAGTCTATCTCTGCCTCTTGTTCCCATAGCATTTGTTTGCTGCAGGAGCAGCTTCTTGGACGTGAGAAGAGGGGCTCTTGTGTCTTCTCCACGAGGCAAGGAGACTATTTCTTGTGTCATTTTCTTCCATGTCTGACACCAAAGCAGAGATAAGATACTTCTGTTGTGCTAAACAAGTAAGATTCATGCTTCTCCCTGAAACAAATGCACAAACAAAAATAGAATGGGGGGTGGGGAGTGAGGGGAGGGGGTGAGGAGCACGATGAAGAAAGCAAAAATGAAAATGGATAATTTAGATTTCCTTCGCTTGCCGTGGAGAGCCTTTCCAGAAATCTGGAAGTGGAGAAGAGTGTCTCGTGCAGAGGAAGGAGCTTTGTAGTGTTGGGGAAGTCTTGCAGAATTCAGGACAGTTGCTTTGGCGAGCGCTGGGAACAGAAGACAGTTTAACGTGGCAGGGCAAGGGGTGTTCAGAGACACAGACTCTGGGACAATATCAGAATACTGAGTGAAGTTTGGACCAGCTTTACTAATTTCAGAGTAAAAGTCACTTACCTGGGGATTTGATACCACTCCCCTCTCAAAATAGTCCAGGGCAAAATTCTCTACCTTACCAAAGGTAATACTCTACCTTACCAAAGAAAACCAAAAAGCAAGATGTCTCAGAAATCCTGGGATCTTCAGCGTTACTTGGCAAAAGCTGTAAAACCTCGACTCGGAGTGATGGCACGCACGGATACGGCCAGGAGAGCCTCCAGGGCTGCGGGGTGGGAACCACCAGGCGAAGCCCGTTCACATGGGCCGCACAAGGTTACAGCTGGGTTAAAGGGGAAGGTGATACATACTTGCAGCCTTTGAGGAACGGCCCCTCCTGTATGAACACATCACAGATACTGGAAGATATTTTTCATGTTACTAGTTGTACAGAAGCTGGCAAAAAGGAAATGACAGTCAGGCTAGAGCGACCCGCAGTCAGAGGAACGGCAGAGATGAAGAAGAGTAAACCAGAAGTACGTTTGTCTCCCAGAACCCAAACGAAGCAGTACAGTGGCAGTGTCACAATGTCCAGCATCTAAATCCTTTAACCGCTCGGCTTTGTTATTGGACACGAAAGGAGCCCGACACAAAAAATAACCCGAGAGACCGTAAACTGGCCTTTAAGATCACATTGTCTGCAGCACCAGCAAGTCGTACCTTATCTTTGTCGTACTACAAATGGTTCACGCTGGCCCGTCGTGTCCCCCTTCTTTCCAGAAGCTCTGAAGCCCCTTCCCCCCAGCCCCTGCCTCCCGCACTGGGCACACTGAGATAGCCTGGACGGAGGTTTCTGGCCTCCATCCACACCCAGGTGAAAACACCGCACAAGTGCCGGGGTGAAGCAATGGCACACGTTGCTCACCTTGTTACCTTGGAGAAACACGTCTGTGTCAAAAGTGAAACCAAGAAAGGGCCGCGGGCCTGATAAAACGCCTGGGTAGGAGAGGCTGCCCGTGGGGTGGAGGAAGGCCTCCTCGGTGCCCAGGCTGGGACCTGAACCCTGAGTGACTCAGACCACGCATGACACTACAGAAACAACGTAGTGGCACGATGCTGTGGGGACAGAGCCCTCCTCCCAGCTGCCCTCGGAAGCAGAGCTGGGCGGAGGGGTGTGTGGAGGGTCCCCTGGTTAGCTTGGATTTCCCCAACGGGGACGCAGCACTGGAGTGGGGGGGTGTCGCAGACACCTTCCCCAAGAGGAGAGCGCTGTGGGGTTGTTCGGGCCGTTGGCACCCACCAGCAAGTTGGGAAGGTTGTGTTACACGCATCTTGCTGTAATTGTTTCCAAACCAAGTGCTATGAACTCAAAAGATTCAGTTAAACTGGGCAAGTAATGAAACCACAGTAAGGCAGCGCAACTTCCAGCTTTAAGGCAGCCAAACAGCCGGAAAACTATCTTGCAGTGTTATCATCGAAGGAAAACATTTAGAAGTCTAATTTTTTAAAAATCCAATTAATCTACTTGGCCCTCATGAACACTAAAAACACCTTAATCATAACCATTTATATTCTGAATGGATTTTTTTTTTTTTTTGAGTGAAAAATAATGTTTCTGCTGACTGGGAAACTTCAAGTTACAAAGAAAAAGGAGTTGGAGGTAAGGTGGGCAACCTTGGGGGCACTAATGATGAAAACGTGTTCAGGTGTCACACAGAGAAAGATTTCTGGGAAGGGGTGGCTCTTTGGAAAGCTCGGAGCTGTGGTGGCCGAGGCTCTGGGGTACACGTTGCCTGACTGGTGGGGAACAGCCCTCTCCAGAGGGGAGAACCAGCAA
>NW_010401369.1:3104-4507 GCF_000710305.1 Buceros rhinoceros silvestris
GGGGACCAGCCCTCTCCAGAGGGGAGAACCATCAAGAGCGTGGGGGAGCGCCTGTAGAGCAGCCCCAGTAACTAGCTCCCTTGCGGGGTCTTTGCCCACGCTGTGCCCCTCACCCCGCCACCAAACCACCGGAGGAACGAGGTACACGAGAGAGTCCGACAGCAGCTGTTTGGGGCCGGGCCGCTCAGCACGGGGATTCGGCATGGCTGTCCGCCTGGCTCCTGCTAGAGAGGATTACAGCTGTCAGCACGCAAAAGAGGGAGGGAAAAGTCCCGCGGGGGTCCGCGTGAGTTTGGTGGTGGCGTCACCCACGGTACGCTTCTCAAGTGCTGGGTATTCTCTTGCACCTGATCCGTGAGGAGGATGGATAGCGCCTGGGGAATAGCAGCGTGGCTCCTTCCTACCGCATCATCGTCGTTTGGGTGAAGTTACACAGGCAGGGGTAGCGCACGTGTGTGTGCGGCAGCTGGCCAGAGGGTTGGTGGGGTTTGTCTACGCGTGAGAGTAGTGCAGCGGTGTTGTCCATGTACAGTCCGTACAGGGGAGTACGGACTCGCGTTTGCTGGCAAAGCAGGAAGGACCTGGCGGTGGGGCAGTTCGTGCTGTGGAGCAGCTCCACGTGTATTTCCACGCGTTGCGGAATGGTGCGCGAGCGCTGGTACGGCAGCGATGGGCACGCAGGCGAGATGGCAGAGCTCGACAGTATCTCAGCAGAGGTACTGGCGTGAGGAAGCGGGTGGGCGGGAGCTGCGTACGCAGGTCGGGGAGAGTTTGCCGATAACCTGAGACACGCTGGCATGTGGCAGAGGCGATGGGGTGGCGTTAGGGAACACCTGCATGCCTGGCGTGTGCGTGGACGTGTTTTTGGCAGATGAAGCATGGATCCCATTACAGGATCTGTAACACCTTGTTGCGGTCTGTAACGGTAAATCCTCCCGTTGTGTTCCGGGGTGTTTCTCTGGGGTGGGAGGAAACGTGCACGTGCACCGCCAGGCGCGGGGCAGCGGAGGCATTTGATTGAGGAGGAACAGGCGCGGTTGCCGACACCCGTGTGTTAGCTGGGGGAGGTGGACGGGCCTGTGTCTCTCTGTTGGGAATAATGGTGTCATGAAGATGCTGAAGGGGAGAGGCGGCTTTACGGAATGTGATTTTGTTTAGTGGGAAATGAACGACACAGCCGCACGTGCGTAACTGGGGTGTATCTACATCTACGGACAGTTCACATCCGAATAAGGCGATGCTGAGTTTCCTTGAGGAGGGCTGCAGCTGGGCACAGCGGGAGGAACGGAGTGCGCAGAGGCGTCACCTATCCCCGGGGTGCAGGTGGTTCTGCAGGTACCGCGGCTGGGAGCGGAGGAGGCCTTGTGCTGCCGGCCCTCCCGCCCGCGTGCTGCGGAGGCGTC
>NW_010401370.1:0-308 GCF_000710305.1 Buceros rhinoceros silvestris
GTCCGGTGGGTTCGTTTGTGGGGTTTTTTTTGTATGTATCTTTTTTCTTGTTTTTACAGCAATGGTATTCTGATGCAGTTCACCCCTTTTCTAATGAAATATCATTGTCAAAGAACTTGGCCAGAAGCCAGCGCAGCTTGTTTACACAGCTTCAGAGGGTTTAGTCTGTGCGTGTGATATTTAGAAGATAACATCTAATTAAGTTTATGATGCCACCCACAAAAGGGAAAGGGTGTAAAGAATAGTATAATTAGTCCTAGAGACTTCATATGGACGTGGCATAGGATTGTTTTGCCTTCTTTGATGGC
>NW_010401370.1:536-761 GCF_000710305.1 Buceros rhinoceros silvestris
ACACAAAAAAGTGATACATGTTTAAAAAAAAAAGTGGATGAAAGCGCTTTATGTAATTCTAGGTGACACAGGGCGTCCAGGGAATGCTGCTATTTCGAAAAATCGTTTTGCATGGCACCTGAAATCCTGGCTGCCCGGGGCAGAGGCGCTGATAAAAGCTTCTGCTGCGGGGCCAGAGGAAACAATGCGCGCCCGCGGGTAGGTTACCGCTGTGGCAGAGCGCTG
>NW_010401371.1:0-533 GCF_000710305.1 Buceros rhinoceros silvestris
GAGCGCGCCCGACTCGCAGGTACCGCGGGGTGCCCAAGGGCCACAAGCACGGGCTGGGGACACGCAATCTCTCTGTAACGCGTGGGTCCCTGCGGCAGTACGTGCCCATCAAGCCTGGGCAGGGGCTGCCCCTGTGGTACCGTGCCCCAATTCCACCCTGGCAAGGTGAGCACGCAGCACCTGGACCTGGAGAGGAGGGTCTCAGGGAGGCCTGCCATGGTCCCACAGCCCTGTCAGGCTGGCATCTGCCAGGCCCTGCGTGGGTTGTCCCAGCCCGCAGCGCCTCTGGACATGGGGACTCTACTCAGGATGTGCCAGGGGCCCCAGCGTCCCCAGGAGGAGGGGTCCCTGCCAGGCTGAGCCAGAGCTGTGCTAACATCTCTCTGCCTCTCTCCTGTCTCTAGGCCTTCGCTTTGACTCCTTGTCCAAACCTGTTAGTGCTCCCCTGCCTGCACTGGCCCCTAGGTTGCCCCCCTTCCTGCCTGCCGGACACCCCCCTCCCACAGCCCCCCCGCTCCTGGGCTGCTGTGGGA
>NW_010401371.1:787-1277 GCF_000710305.1 Buceros rhinoceros silvestris
TGGGGAATGATGGGGATGTGCGGCTCTCACGTAGAGAGGATCTGGAGGGTGGGATGAATGCAGCCTGAGGCAGAAGTAGCCCTTGGCGGGGGCCCTTGCATGTGCTAGGGCCTCTGGGAAAGGGCTGGTTTAGTTAGCTGTTGTGTAGGCGTGGGGCTGAGACCTCCTAACTCGTGTCACATAATGAGCAAGCCTTGGGAGAGCCTCTGCAGAGGGAATGAGTTTGACCGGGTAAGAGGTCCGTGACGGGAGATCACCACGGGACGTGGGGTTGCACTGCTGGGCAGAGCGGGAGCGGGGCAAAAAGCTCATGGTGGGAGTGTGTTAACCCTGTTCTTGTTCCCTGCTCCCCCTCCTCATCACCACTCTGCCCTGTGCCTGCAGGTGCGACGCTGCCTGTGGCCCCAGCAAAGCCCACAGCCCCCCTGGCCCCCTTTGGAGCGGGCAGCAAAGCCCAAGCATCGCTCTGCCAACACAGTGCGCTGCAGAA
>NW_010401371.1:1474-1872 GCF_000710305.1 Buceros rhinoceros silvestris
CCCCCCGCCCGCCCAGCCGCTTTACGGGGCCCTGCCATCAGGGTACGCCTGCAGCCAGAAGCTAACGGGTAAGGGGGCATCCTGCTTGGGTAGGTGGGGGGAACACGGAGGAGACCTGGCCCCAGAACGGCCGCGGGACACGGCTCCGGTATGGGGTGGGACAGTGGGGATGGTGTGAGGGGTGGCCATGAGCCATCGCCTCAGCTGTGGTGGCAGGGGCAGATCTGCTGGAGGAACACTTGGTGGAGATCCGCAGCCTGCGCCAGCGCCTTGAGGAGTCCATCTGCACCAACGACCGGCTCCGGGAGCAGCTGGAACGCCGCCTGGCCTCCACCGGCAAGGCCAGCGGTACGGCGCTGCACTGGGGGGGGGTCCGGGCTTTGAACAGCCACCCCCCT
>NW_010401371.1:2507-2833 GCF_000710305.1 Buceros rhinoceros silvestris
CCGGGGACGGGAGGCTGAAGCAGAGCTGGGCCGGAGGTGCGGGGAGCAGCAGAGGCTGGTGGAGGAGCTTGCTGAGCGCCAAGAAAGCATCCGGCAGCTCCGGGACGAGCGGCACTCTCTGCAGGAGGACAACAATAGGTGAGGTTTGGGGCATTGGTGGCCTTGGGGCTAGCAGTCACAGCTGGCACCAGCCCCACATGTCACCCCTTTGCAGGCTGCAGCACACAGTGACGCTCCTGCAGCAGCAGTGTGAGGAGACCGGCGTGCTCTTGCAGCCCCTGCGCGCAGAGCTGCACGTCTCCGAGAGCCTCTCTGGCTCCTCCGCC
>NW_010401371.1:2863-3140 GCF_000710305.1 Buceros rhinoceros silvestris
TTGCAGGCTGCAGCGCACAGTGACGCTCCTGCAGCAGCAGTGTGAGGAGAACCGCGTGCTCCTGCAGACCCTGCGCGCAGAGCTGCACGTCTACGAGAGCCTCTCTGGCTCCTCCGCCCCCTCTGCTGAGACCCGCATGGGTATGGGACCTGCGCTCTGCCACCAGCCCTCGTCCTTCTGCCCAGATCCTGGTCCTGGTGTGCCTGGCCCCCCTACAACCCTTGGGTGGTCCCAAACACCTCTGCTATGGTGGCAGCAGGAGGGATGCCCTGGCCTC
>NW_010401372.1:0-5708 GCF_000710305.1 Buceros rhinoceros silvestris
CCCCCAACTCCTCCAAAGTCAAAACTTTTACTAGGAGGGTGGACAGCCCATTTACTGGTGTCTATAAAATGTTCCGTTCTGGAGCTAATCCTCACGTATTATCTTAAGAGATCTAACAAGAGGTTGGTTGTGTTCTGGGTGGTGAAACTCCTAGGCAGGTCTCCTGTTCACTCAGCTAGGAGGTTAAGATTTGGTGTAAACCACGGCTCCAAGCTGAAGGGTCAATGTCCTACAGTTCCAAACTGATGGTGATCCCAGGACTGCTGCCTCAAAAGGGAAAAAAATACCCAGTGTGTGGACATAGCAACAAATGGTGATTGAACCCCTAACACCTCCTGTTACACAGTTGATGTAAAAATCCCAGTCGCTATTGCTTGCTGAGTCTGCCTTCATGTCTGGGCAGATGAAATTGTCCTTGGACAGAAGAACAATTATCACAATACCTAAGCAAGTAAAGGAGGGACAAAATTAGAAGGCTCACGTGGATAAACTTGCTTCATTATAGAGAAATTTCAATGTCAATTAATGTTACAAGTATATCGGAAGTGAGCTGATGAAAACTGTCTTTGCCTAATTATTCACCTCATGTTGGCTTTTCTGCAGTCCTCATGTTTGGCAGGATGCATTACCCAGAAACAGCATCCATGTAAGGAAACTAGGAAAGCAATGTGATTTATAGCATCCAGCTCATAATGTATTTTGTCATTGCTTTGCTGTTGTTCTGACATTTCAGGTGCTCTTAGAAAGGTGACCAGCTAATGACCACTAGCCTTTTCAAACATAGGTGTTCAAGATCTCGAAGCCTAGGTGCATTCTCAAAAATGACTGAAGTGTCCAGAGCAACAATATAAAACCATAATTCCTTTGAAAGAGCTTGATTTTGTACTACCTGGTATTCAGGCAATTCAACTGCATTTATTCAGAAAGGTTTAAAAGAAGGTGGAGGGAATGATTCAAAAAGGATTTTCTTTGCCTTTCTAATTGAAAATTTGAGTGCAGTTAATACTTCTCACTTCTCCTTGTCCACTAATCTTATTTATTGTGCCTCTGACACCTTCCATTATCCTTCCCTGACTCGTTGTTTTAGATGAAACAGTTCTGCTGCTTTAACATTGAAAATGATGTTATTTCTGTGCTATCAGTGGCAAGTTCCTGTGCCTTTATATATACAAATTAAAGAGTGGATTATCATTAATTATGCACTACAATTTTTTCCTGGCAACAGTCTGAAAGTGACAAAACATTTGCTTTTGTCATAGTTCTATTAAGTCAACCCAAATTGAGCTGCTGAAATTTATGACACTTTACTGTGTTTTTAATTTGCAACAAAGGGTCAGGATCATGACAGTGATTTTATTTTATTTTGCACTTTATTTTCAGTGATCCTTGTAAGGATGTTAATTAAATTGTTTGAACTAAACTGTTTTTATCATTCCAACAACCTATATTTACTGCATATTAAGGAGAAATTTCTTGTTAACATTACTTAATTTCCTAATGGTTCAGTTTAATAATGGAAAAAGCCTCTACTCTAGGAAAGACAACTGTTTTAACTAGAATGATAAAAAGCCATTTTTTCCTTAAAAAAGAAAATGAATTTTACAGCACATTCAAAGGATAAGGAAAACAGGTAAGTATATGGAATTTTTGCATATGCATATTAGTTCTGGATATGGAAAATATATTTCCATTTATCAGGATCATGACTCAGGATTTTTCAAACCCAGTGGAAGCTGTCACAAACCCTGGGAAGAAACTGGGTTTCCTCCTCTGGGAAAAAAAAAAAAACCCAAAACAGATTAAACAATAATAAACAACCAACAAGTACAAACCTATGAAAGATACAGTGAAACTAGTGACTTATCTCAAGAATATGACCCGAGTAGCCAGCAGAATCTGAGTCATGAGGTCTGGACCCACACTTGTCTTCGCTTGTGCAAAGCTTTGCTCACTTAGGCGGGAGCGCATTTCAGTGCCATTGGCAGGGGCGGGGGCAGTTGAGGCAGGCCCTCAGCCCAGCCTAAAGTGTTGTGGAAGCTGGACCGTTGTGAATGAGGGCTTGCAAAATTATCCACGGTGCTGTGAATACAGGGAGGTGAAACACAGACAGTACTTCACCCCCCAGGCAGTCTAGGAAGGGTAGAGAGGATTCCCCACAGAATGCAGATTCCCTGCCTCCCTCTGCATAAATATTTTTAGAAGGAGAGAAGCAAAACCAAGGGCGTTTTTAAACTATCCCCGTGTTAATTCTTAATGCTAGCAATGAGTTTTGCAAAGAGGACTTGGGTGAGCTGATGAATGCTAGGTTAAGAAGAGCTTGAATTATGTATACGGACATTATACATTGTGTAGCTATATTAATACATATATGTATTTAATCAATGCAATTACTAATGTGGTTAAATACTTATACAATTAGGTTAAAATATAGCTGTATTATTATGCATGTATTAATGTAATTATGCAAACAATTAAAATTTGTTTATGTTTTATCCAATAGAAGTCTACAAATATATCAGAAAGTCTCAGATTTTCTATTTTTATACATGACTGCATGAAAAACAGGTTAGTAAATCTCATTCAGAGAAATCACAAATTCTGACAGAAACTCGAATATCTTCTTCTGAGGAAAATACCTTTAATGACTTGCTTGAAGGTTAAGGATGTGAGTTAGTTTTTTTGCTCAAAATGACAAAAAGACTCAAGCCCTTCTTTCTGACCTGTGTCTGTTTTGAGCTCCAGTGCCTGTAATGCTTTATCCATAATTAGTTGGACATGAGGAGTTAATTAAGAGTAAAATAAGAAAAGTACATAGTATTAAAAATGAAAAAGGTGAAATACATAAGACTACAGACCGGATATTTGTGCTCATGCGTGCTCTACAGGAATCAGAGATCACTTAACTTTTGCAATATAAAAAGAGAAAAGCAATATTAAATCATGTTCATGTTATCCTTTACATCATGAGATACTTACAGATGTCACAATAAAATATATTTAACGTATTTTTAATTTGGTATTCAAAAATCAGTGAGCCTCTCTGAATCATCTGACTTCTCATCTTGGACTCTTATTTCTAAATACAGACAAAATAAATGAAAATATTTCTGGTTGGTAAATACGAATCGTTCTTAACAACCGTAATGGTTAAGGTTGCAGCTCCTGTGCAGTAGTAGGAGGCGTCCAATATCTACAAGTGTGTTTAACAAATTATTTACCCTCTCCATACTCCCTAGTATCTTAATTTCATATTTTCTGTTGGTACTTTCAAGTTATTCTGTCATTTTAACTTTCAGCACTTGAGGCTAGAAACAGAATAATATATTAACGAGGTGCATAAGGGTTTCATGAATTGGTCAGATGCTAGTCAATGGTCTATGGCACTGAACACTCCTTTTTCTACTGAGCTACAAAATTATACCTAGATTCTGTTTATAGAAATGTAATGCACTTTTTTTTTCCTCCCACAGCAATAGTAATTTTACTTTGATCTCACAGCAGCCAAACTATTAAATGTAAGCATGCTCATAACCAAGGTACAAGGCAGGCACAGCCTATGATTTCTAGTAGAAGGTCATAACCCAGATTTTTTTTTTAAATAACTATTACAATGAGGAACAGTGTATAGCCACAAAAGGAATAGTTATAATTTATGCCTGACTTACTTCAGCAGAATATAGTTTATTTATAAACTGCTTATGGCAAACTCTGTATGCCCCTGTTCTATGCATGTGCTGAACTGTCTTCTGGTAAATTATTTAAATTACACCTAGCAGTAATTCCTGAGGACTTTCATACTTCATTTTCTCTATTAATGTAACAGGGAAAAGCTGCTTTGCAAGGATTGCTCTAAATTCCCAGAGTGTGAGTTCCAAACTCTGTATGTGTTGCATTATGCCTGTCAAAAAACTTGTCTTCTCCTGAAATTTATTACTGAAGTCTCTCCACTAGAACTACTCATTGAAGCCTTACGGAAAGCTCATACATGATTTAAGAAGCTAACAGCACTGAAAGAAATAGGTCAGGTAAAAAAACCCTGAATTTAAGCTACCTTCACTTATTACTTATGCAAGATTATGCATAATTTAGCACACTGCTGAATATGCAAGGGCAGAATAATTGTTTACCAAAATATTTACTCCGTGTTCGTACCTGTGTTTTAGTGAGATAAGGTGATTTCTCAGCCCTTGCTAATCACTTTAGAATTAGAAAAGGATTAAATAAGTTTTTGATTATGCTGATAACTGCATGACATTATATGTAAACAAAACTCATGTTTAACAACCTTTTTCAAATAGGATACCTCGTACATTAGACATATCAGGTTATTGAGTGTGGGAAATTTAACCTTTTTAAGAGGACTTCTTCCCCTTTATATTGCCCATTTAACCCTTCCCAAACACGGGTGTGAAGAAGCTTAGCATTGAATGTAACATCCCAGTCCTACCAGCATCATTGCAACCAAGAGAGCTCTCCTAATTTTCTAAAAAGAAATGAGGACTCAAAGAAATTTAGTGGGGGGAGAGTTTTCAAAACTGAAGAATATAGAAAAGAGTAGATGTTACACTACAAGTCATGGAAACATTTAAAAACCCAAGTGTCAAAAGACCTCTTAAAATGAAACATGGTGGGGGGGATGTTCTGGGAAAAAAAAGCTACTTTTAGCTTTATGTTTCAGAAAAAGAAAAGTATGCACTTCAAAAATAATGTACATTGTGTGAATATGGATAGTCATGACAAAAGTGATAGCTTATTAAAGTCTCTGTAGAACTTCCCTTCATGCAAAAGTAAGATTAGAAAGGATAGACACTTATGCAAAAATAATTATTTTATGGATAATGTACATTTCAAATGTAATAGTGTTGTAGTTTTAAAGGTGAGGAAACATTCTATTAAATCCATTCACATGGAATTAATTACTTTTCTAATGACATACATTATTATACATGCTGTCTTTAAATCAAACCACAAATAGGATTCTCTCATCTACCAAACTCATGGCACCTAGAGTACAGCTTTGAAAACTGATGCTCTTTCTGTAATCAGAGAGCAAAACGGTACAAGGCTCAGCAAATGTTGGGGGAGGAAAAAAGTTGGAAAGAATGTCAATAAAGAGAATTTCCATTCACAATAGATCCCCCAATAGGATGTATTTTGTACTACTACAGAAAAAGGTACTGCTGTTCATAGGAAAACAAAATAACTAGGTTCACTTGGTGTATTACAAGCTACTTGTTTTTTCAGTGTAGGCACAACTTTATGTTAAAGTTTACTTGAAAATCTTAAGGCAAGTCATAGGACTTATGCCTTGAATCAATCTTTTTGTTAAGTTTATTCCAAAAAGGAATATTAGACTTTTGCTTAAATCTTTCAATTTTTCTGCTTAAAAGCTTCAGAATGACTAATTTGTTCCAAATACAAAGCTAAAAGAGAGGTCCCTTTCTGGGTTTAAACATCAGAAAAAATGTCTAAGCCAAATAAATACTGCAGCAAAAGCCAATGAATATATTCCCTTCATGCTTATCTGCCGTCAGGAAGCCTATTCATGCTATGTCCCTTTAAATTCTTCAGAGATTAATTACATATATATAGGATAACTTTCATTGCTGCATTACCACTGTCAGTATTTAAAATTAAAATCTATGCAGAACTATCAGTCCAATTAGGAAAGTTCATTTTTCCTCTTTGCCTAGAAAGAAGACTGTTTC
>NW_010401373.1:0-853 GCF_000710305.1 Buceros rhinoceros silvestris
TTTTCTCATGACAAAGCATTTATTTAATAAAGTTATGCATTCAGTTAGCTTGTGCCTGACCCTCGTGGAGTGTCTGCATGCCAGGGCCTGCCCATGCACTCCTCTGGCCCTGGGCATCCCCCCCGAGCCAGCCATGCTGTGCCCCTGGGGCCTCAGCCAGACCCACAGGGGTGCTGAGGGGGTTCAGGGAGCAGGTAACATGGTGGCACTGCTTTAGGAGAGCTTTTGATGTTGGAGCAGTATGGTAAGCAGTGGTAAAATTGCAAGCTTGAGTTTAGAGCATCTTTAAAGCAGAGCTGCACTAGATTTTTTTAGCAATTTCATTGCACAGGTGTGGCAGAGGGGCACAGCAACAACACTCAGCTGGGTTGTCAGGGGAGAGGGCCTGGCTGCAGGTGATGGCTGCTGGCTGCTGAGCCCCAGCTGCTGAGCCCCACAGTTCAGGACCGGACATGATGTTTGAGCCTCAGACCTCTCTGGGCAGCAGGGAGATTTGCCCCAGCTCGTAGGAGCATCTCTGTGCCATTCCTGACACACCAGCCAGATCTTGGTCCTCAGACACCTCATGGTGGCCCTCAGTGGCCCTTCCTACTGCCCCATGTCCTCCCCAATGCCAGATCCAGCCTCCCCCTCTGCCCACACAGCCATCACCCTTCATTCTCCCACCTCCTGTGCCCACCCTCCCATTCTCTCTCACCTGCCAGCATCACTTCATGTGTCCATCTCAGGGTGGGATGGAAAAATGTTGTCTCTGCCCCCCACCGGGGACCAGGGGTGTGCTAAAACATCTCCCCATCCTATCTGCACCACCCAGGGCTGGCTCCGCACCTGCTCCCCAATGGCTTTGTCACCC
>NW_010401373.1:1026-1282 GCF_000710305.1 Buceros rhinoceros silvestris
CACACCCCTGCCACTCCGAGCAACCGAGATGGGGAGGGTTGCACCCCACTGCCCCCCCATGCTGCCCCGCAAGGCTGGGGCTGCTCCCCACCAGCACCTCACAGTGCAGGAGCCGCTCGGAACCGCAGCTGGCACCAGGCGGCGCTGCCTGCACTGCCTGCTCTGCATAAACTGCCTGCACTGCCTGCCTGCCTGCGCTGTATGAGCTGCCTGCACTGCCTGCTCTGCATAAACTGCCTGCACTGCCTCCCCTCCC
>NW_010401373.1:1305-2661 GCF_000710305.1 Buceros rhinoceros silvestris
GGCGGCGCTGCCTGCACTGCCTGCTCTGCATAAACTGCCTGCACTGCCTGCTATGCATAAACTGCCTGCACTGCCTGCCTGCCTGCTCTGCATAAACTGCCTGCACTGCCTGCCTGCCTGCTCTCGAAACCCGGCCTCCCCTGCCTCCCTGCCTGCTCTGCATAAACTGCCTGCACTGCCTGCCTGCCTGCACTGTATGAGCTGCCTGCTCTGCATAAACTGTCTCTGCTGTATGAGCTGCCTCCACTACCTGCCCTGCCTGCGCTGCCTGCTCAGGTAGGCAAGGAGGCCCTGCGGCTGCTTTCAGTCACACAGACATTGAAAATGGTCTTTCCAACCTCAGCATGAGGGATCTTTTCCCTGTCCACCCCCAGCTAGTGGGCTAGGAGATCACACTCCTACCCACAGGCATAGCTGTATGCACGTATACAGACAGCGATAGCCGTACATAGGTACCGTATGACATTAATTATATTCTTTATACTAAATATTAATGTTTGTATTATACTAGTGCATAATTTTTATGCTATACTGAAAGTTTGCCAGCGTAGGTTTTTGTGTGTGTACACAAGCGCTGACAGGGTTTCAGCTAGTACCCGATGTATATCTGGCCAGGTCCCAGTGTCCAACCACACACCTGATTACCCAGAGCCCCAGAGGCATGAAGCCAGCCCAGATGAAACCCCAGAGCCAGGATCCAAGCAGAGACACCCATCAACCCTACAGACACTCACATCAGCCCTCAAGGCCACGTTCCACAGGCAGTGGAAGCAGGGACAGGGATCCTGGGAAGAGTATAAGGACACTGCCCAGTTGTGTAGGGATGAGGTCAGGAAGGCCAAGGCATGGCTGGAGCTGAACTTGGCCAGAGATGCAAAGAATAAGAAGGGCTTCTTCAGGTATGTCAGTCAGAAAAGGAAGGTTAAAGAAAGCATAACCCCTCTGCTGAGCAAGACTAGCAAACTGGTAACAACAAAGAGAAGGCTGAGGTACTCAAATTTTTTGCCTCAGTCTTCACTGATAACCTCTCTTCTCACACTTCCAAGTTGGCGAACCACAAGACAGGGACCAAGGAGGCAAAGTCGCTCCCACTGTAAGAGAAGGTTCATGATCTACCTGAGGAATCTGAATGTACTTGAATCTATGGGACCTGATGAGATGCATCCCAGAGTCCTAATGCACTTGCCAAGCCACTCTCCATGGTAGTTGAAAAGTCTTGACAGTTAGGTAAAGTCCCTGGTGACTGGAAAAGGGGAAATACTGCACCCATTTTTCAAAAGAGTAAAGAGGAGGATCCTGGGAATTACCAGTCTGTCAGTCTCACTTCTGTGCCTGGGAAGACTGTGGAACAGATCC
>NW_010401374.1:0-613 GCF_000710305.1 Buceros rhinoceros silvestris
CAGTCCAAATGAAACACCAGCACGTCACCGCGCCTCCCGCCTGCCGCGGAGCCCCGCCAGGCAGGACACCAAGGGCCGGCGTTCTCGGCGCTCTGCCTGCCTGGCGCAGCAGCAGCGCGAACTCAGCGTCCCCAAAAGGACTTGTCTTACCACCCGCCACCGGGGTCCCTGAGCAAAGCCCTCCCAGCCTGTAGACCTGGTCCACCAAGCGTCTGGGGTCTCTTCCTGCCGGGTATGGGCGGGGGGGGGATGTGTGTGCTCAGAGATCACCACGGCTGCGCTCCTTGTTTTGAGCTTTTGCCCTGCGCTGTGTGTGAGGTTGAACTTCTAACCGCTGATCGAACAAGAAGAACGTTCACAGCGAAATGTGTCTTCTAAAATAACAAAAACATTAGGCATCTTGACTGTGACACAAACATGACTGCCAAGCTTTTGTGGGTATGGGAGCAGCCAGGTCCCTGAGGGGCTCCTCAGGCTTTCAGAAGATAAGGTGTGAAACCTTTACCCCACGGACATAGGCTTTCCACGCTCCCCTATGACCCTGGTGGCACCCTTGAGGGAACAGAGCAGCTCTTTTTTATGAGGCAGGGTTTAAAGATGGCAGGGGCACGTG
>NW_010401374.1:724-21273 GCF_000710305.1 Buceros rhinoceros silvestris
CAGTGCGGCGAAACATGGACCATGTTTGCGTGCCCTGCTGTGCCCCTTGCAGATAAGGATGGCGCCTGGTGAGAAACTTGGTGCCTCCCTTGGACCGGGTGGACTGTGAGCTTTGACCTGGCACCTGGCAGAAGCACGTGCAGCGCCAGGGGATAGCAGGACCTTTGTCAAATAGGTGATGTCTTACACTAGCACGGGCGGTGGACAGTGCCTTTCTCATGCCGTTGTGGGAACTGTGTGTCCCTTGCAACCCACCTTTCTCCAGCAACCTGGTCCTGGATGTGTGCTACACTGCATGGAGGGTTTCTTAAAAACCCTGCACAGGAACAGCCGCTCGCAGCAGGTGGTGGGGCACAGGGGCACCGGTGTCCAGGAACGTGAGAAGCAGTCTGTGTGTAGCGCACACGTTGCTGGGCTGCTTGCTCTGACCTCTGCTCCGCGGTGGCTCTGCTGGGGGTTCCCCGGCTGCACACTGTTTAGGTGTTGGTGGCAGTTTCCTTGTAGAAAAAATTAAATGTTAAAGAGGAAATGGGCTGGTAAAGCTGCTGCAAGAAGTGCTAAGAGGAGTGGTTAAAGAAATAAAAAATTTTAAGTCAGAATTTCTAGCTACGAGCAGTGATATTTCAGGGGTTGTATAACACTGCTGCCTAATAGGCATAACAGCCTGTATCTGTGAGGAGGCGATGGCTGGTGTGAGGGGCTACAGCCCCGACCTGCCCTACCAACTCAGTTGATCAAGGACTTTAGTGACACCAATGCTCTTTTTCTCCAAAGGAAGCCAGTGCATGGCCGTTTTAAAGTTTTTAGTTGTTACTGTGGAGTTGTTACTGTGTGGAGTTCCTTGTTCCACTGTCCTGCGTTGTCTGTGAAGAGACTTTACAGAGCAATACGGGCATGAAACAGAGAAGAGGTTGAGTGTAGTTTATTTGAATAGTTGTGTGGCTTTTGTTGTCGAAATTTTTGTGTGAAATATCAGATGTTTTTATATTGACTTTGGAAATGCTGAGTCTTGGAGACAAGCTGAAATGAAGGGAAAACAATTTATCTTGCTTACAAGCAAGAAAAAGGAGGCTGTGAAAAGCCCTGACTGCTCCCAGGTCTGCCTGAGGACAAAAAGCTGTTTCATCTGAGGGATTCTCAAGTGTGTCAAATTGCAGGATGCGGCAGGACAGAGACTGTTTGCAAATCGCAGTCTGGCAGTTGGAGTTGAGCTGCTGCTAGAAACACTACAAAGGCTTGCAGCCGGACAAATGGCGTTCAGTAGGCTAACCAGGCTGCAGCGCTCTTTGTCTTTCCGTTGCCCCCTTCCCTTCTGCATCATGAACACCTCCCAGCCCTTCCTTTCTGTGCCTCTGGCACGTAGCCTGCATGAAGCCTTTCTCTCTGCCCTATTTCTGTCCCTAACCTAGCTTGTTTGCATTCTGGCTCCACAGCACTGTAAGAGCCTGTCTTTGCTGTGATTCCAGATGAGCTCTGCTCAGAGGCTGGCCAGGGAAACCCTCCCTGGGCTGTCCCATGCCCTCTCCCTGCTGTCGTGTCCTGGCAACACCTTGGGGTTCTGTCTTTTGGTTCTGCCATTTCATCTCGACTTGGATCGGAGGAGGCTGCTGAGACAGGAGAAGAGGATGGGGCAGCTGTTGAAAACAAATGGAGAGAAGCAAGCTCGAGGGAGGGAGGGAGGGAAAGGAGTGCGCCCAGGGACACGTGATGGCTGGGTCTGGTGGTGCGGGGTCACGGCGTGGCTCACATGGCAGCGGTGCATGTCTGCTTGTTATGTCACTACGTGCTGCCTTTTTTTCTTGCCTTAGGGGGTGTGATAGCTTACATCAGCTCTTCAAGCTCGGCATCTAGCCCAGCCTCATGTCACAGCGAGAGCTCAGACAGCGGTTTCCAGTCGTCCTCTTCGCCTGTACCATCTTCTCCGAACAGCTCCTCCTCAGAAAGCGGCTGCAACGGCCGGAGCAGTGAGGGCTCTGATGGGGCGCCGAAGAGTGATCGGCTGGAGGAGACTAATAAAACAAACCAGTCGAGTGTTGCTGGTTTGACAAAAGGCCATAATGGAGTCACAAGTATGTTTGGTGCTGGTTCCTGAAACCACCGTTTTCCCCTTATGTGTTACAACCCCATATATTATAAACAGGTCCTCTGTGTGGCTTGCTGTGAAGGCATGTAGAAAAGCCTCTATTTTTATCTTTTTGCATTACACGTAGGGTAATACATACAGTATTGCCATACAGATGGTAATAGGTGGAAGTCCCATTGCTTCAAACAGCCCATAAATACAGTCCAGCTTTACTTCAGGTTTTCACTGGTGAAAACGGATCTTAATAAAAATCTCAACACTTGGTTAAAAAGATGCAATGAAGTAAAGGTAACGGTAATCAGAAATTGCCTTCAGGAGTATTTATGGAGTTGTCTTGTAAATCTAGTGTCTCTGTTTTTTCACATGCCCTCCCCTGCCCCTTCACCTTCCCTCCCCCCAGATTTCTTCGAGGAAGAAAATAAATAAATTACCAAAACATTATATTATATTTGCGTAGCTGTAGCTGGGACCTTTACGTTTCTGATTCGAAGTCTTAATTTGTGGATATGAAAAACGAAGTACTCGTAAGCTGGAACTGAAGGCTAGCCTTTAGAAATGTGTTCAACATTGCATGGAGCAGTGAGCTAAAGTCTAGCCCCAGCTGTTTGCTTCACACTTTTTTTGGTAATCAAAGAAGATCAGCGATGAAGAACTGTATCTGAATGGTTTTGGAAGGGCAGGAATCAAACTGAGTACTGGAATGAGTGTTCCAACAAACACTCAGCTGGAGTTTAGACTAGCCTTTTGAAGGCTGAATTAGTTTATTGGCAGAATTGTTTGGAATCATTATGAACCTAGAATAAGTATCTTAACAGTTCCACCTTAAAAGCCTTGTCCTTTTTTTTTTTTTAAAAGCATTCCTACCCGCAGTTCTTAGTAAGGATGTTTACTTCCTCTTAAAAATTTGCTAGCAGCTAGGATTTTAGTATCAGGGCAGAGGTTCGTGAAGATGAAACCTGTTGTAAACTGTTCAGGTGGATAGATCGATAGATTTTTAGCTCAGTATTAACTCTGGGGAAAAAAAAAAAAATTTTTGTGGTTTGGTTCCTTTTAAAAACCTTCAAAAAATAGTTTTAGTTCCTCTTTACAAATGAAACCTAAATGTCAAGTAAATTACTTTCCTGGTAGGATATGGTTCTGTTGGAGTATTTCCAGCTGTCTATGTTGCTCACTGTTACGGTAACTTTGTGGCTGCTAAAGTCACTGGTAAAATTCCCATTTGCTTCAGTGAAACTAGTGTTAGACCAGCACTTAGGACTTGCAAAGTAGTCTTCATTGACAAGCTGAAATAAAATAGGTGGGGAAAATCTCAAAAAAAAACAAACCGTAAGTGTATTTACAGGGCTGAGAATGTATTTTCAAGTTCCAGTGTGCAAGCATGCCTTTGTGGGTGTGCACTCGGATGAGTAGTCTTTATCTGTAGCTGTGGCTGGGTTACCAGTCTTGAATTGCAACCAAATAGGTAGAGTGTATGGCTTATATATGATAAAGTGTCCTTTAATACTTCTATCTTTAAGAAACAATGTGTATTCTCTGTTGGGGAAACTGGCCTTTATATGCACTTACTTGTCCTGATGGAAAAACAGATTGAGCCTGAACTTTGGTGGCCTAGTTAACTAAATATTCCCTTTTAAAGCATGTAAATTTAAGCAGACTTCCTTTTTCTACAGTTGGTACAGTGCTACTGTGGCTGAAAGTCCACCAAATATGTGCTTTCTCCCTATTCTGTTGAGTGCTTCATGTTTGCCTTTTTACCCCCCTCCCTTGCACTGGTACCTTCTGAACTGTTCAGGGGGTTTGCACATTCTTGTCTTCTGTTCCTGTGGTGTATTTTTTTGTATGTTGAACTGACCTGAAGTATTTTGCTTTTAGTCCAGGTTTTAAAAGCTGGAAACATGGTTTTCTGCGTCCTTGACTTTTCTGTTCTGATTCTAGAATTTAATGGCATGGTTCTTCTTTGCAAAGTCTGTGGAGATGTCGCTTCAGGATTTCATTATGGTGTTCATGCCTGTGAAGGCTGCAAGGTGAGCTATACTTCTGCTCACCTTTCTGCTGGTGAAATGCTCAAGTTCTCCCCGCAGGGGAAAAAGGGTTGATACTTCTGAAAATACATTGATATGTTTCTCTGTTAAATGTAAACCTGAGAAATTTCAGGCAGTCTGTGAGTTGTAGGGAAAGGCAGACCGCTTAGGAATACACAGCATTTTCCAAATTCTGCAGTACTTACTGTTCTTGCTGCCTGTCCAATCCTGCCTGACCTGGAGTGCACGACAGAGAACACGAACTGGAGACAGAGGTGGTAAGGACCATGTCACACAAGACATGTGAATGTTAATTGCATTAAGAGATAGTAGGTGTGAGTTGTCACCTGGGCTGGGACACAGAACGAAACGGCTTTGGAAGAGCAGTTCTTTTACCATGACGAAAGCCAGAACTGGGTGCTTGCATGTTCGTGCATCAGTAGATCTATAATTTCTGATACTGTAACTCTGCAAGTTTTGTGTTCGGTGAAGGAGTTTATCAGCTTAAGGTTATGTGAAAGAACCTCCTTTGAATGTCATGTGGCGCAACACGATGGTTTTGTTGTCAAACTGAATATTGAAGTCAAAAGATCGGATTTTGACTTTCACCTTTGCACTTGATGTCATAGGAGATTGAGGGCATATCAAATAAGCTGTCAGTACAGTGATAGAGGTAGTACTGGAGATATTTTGCTCTTAGGTACTGACTGTGTGGGGAACAACTTGGCATCTTCTATAGCTAGAGATCATAACTAGTTTGCATTACATACAGATGACACATGGAGGGGAAGTAAGCCATGAGGAGTAGCAAGTTCTTTAAAATCACTTTGGTGCTGCTGTCTCTGAAGCAGCTGATGAAATGCAGTGAGGTTTTCTGTGCTTGCAGAAAGGCGAGTCTTGCAAGAGGATTTTACATGTGCTATAATAATAGTTGTGGGGGTTTTGTTTGTGTGTTTACAGGGTTTTTTCAGAAGAAGCATTCAGCAAAACATCCAGTATAAGAAGTGCTTGAAGAATAACAACTGCTCTATAATGAGAATGAATAGGAACAGATGCCAGCAATGTCGTTTCAAAAAATGCCTGTCTGTTGGGATGTCAAGAGATGGTACGTTCCTCTACTGAGCAGCGATCCTCTCAGAGGGAATCTGCTGTCCACCTTCAGACTGATTGCTAAGGGTCCTAATGGCAGAAAACGCAGCCAGCCCTGTTGTCAGAGGCAAGTTCCCCGTCTGAGAGTGTTCAGATCAGCTTGCCTTCTTGCTCTGTGACTCTCCTGGACTGGTAATGTAATGCTGGCTGCAGAGCTGTCCTGCCTCTGGAGACTAGTGCACTGAGATGCACTGCAGTGGTCTGTTAGGGTTCTAACAGGAGTCTCAGTTTTGGTTTAATGAGCTCATATTTATAGCTGTATCTGGCCTGAATCGGAACAAGACCTTTTTGGTGTGGGGGTGTGTATGTGTACATTTTTTGTTTTGTTTTGTTACTGTTGCTTTAACAATGAAAGGTAATTCTGCCCAAGCTGATAGCCTTAAGGTAATCATTATAGAGCCTAAAGAGTTAGGCTTGGGTGCATGGGGTGAGCATATATTTGCTCCTTTTCTTTTTTTCTCTTTTTGGAGGGAGCAGAAAGACGAAGAGGAAAGGGTAAGATTGGGCTGTTTCTCTGACCACCTTGCTGGCTACCCACTCCTTGTGTTTTTATTTAAAATGTAATGTTGAAAGTGTAGTTCATTAGTCTGCTACAACTTACTGTCACGAACCAGAACGTTCCTTCTATTTCACTTTTTAATTTTCTCTGGGTGTTTATTTCACAAGAACTAGGAATCTTGGGCTGTTAATAATTTAGTGGGTGGAGTATTAAATCTTATTTTAAATAATTGTTCTGAGTTCTTGTCGTGCATAGGAGTTATTTCATCCCCTAGGCGCTTGTTTGCACATAAGGCTGCACCTGCTTTAATCAAAAGAGATTTAGTTACATTAATGAGGGACTACTGCTTGGACGTAATTACATCAGTCGAAACTGGTTATAAGCCCTTGTAAGGCTGTGGTTGGACAGGATGGTAGATGCAGTTGTAGATTCCCTAGGACAGGTCAAAAGGGCTGCAGCCACAATGATGACTATCCGCTTGCCAGCAGAAAATGTCCTTTGTAAAGGCAAAGTTACCAGGAAAATTTGCCAAGGTAAGCTTCATTCAGCATTGATTCTCTTTAATTGTTTTGTCAAGTTACTTAATTGGTCCATAAGGAGCTGTCTTGTAGCACTTAATATTCAAATATGATAGGAACTGTGTTTAAATTCAGCTAATTGTCAGCTCACAAAGTTGTACTGATTTAATTGATCCAATCTTAAAGCCTGACACTTAATTAACTTAACACAACTGTGTGTATAGTCCATAGCCAGGTTCGTAGCAAACGGGCGAAAGGGAGAGATTATGTGCCTAAGAGCTGCCTTCTCTTCGCGTGTAAACAGCAGCGTATGATTCATATCTCGTGCCTGTCCTATGCCCAGGAAGCTCCTTGGCTTCAGTGGTAATACCCCTGCTGTAGTATTGGTGAGAACAGTTAAAAATCTTCCCTTAAAAGGCGAGACTATTGGTTGGGATGTGTATTTTGTGTGTGTGTGTTTGTGTGTGCTGATTTTTCACTTCAGTTTGATGCCTCTGTCTGCTGCTAACGTTTTCAAGACTGACTTTTTTTTTTCCCCCCCTACTTTTCATTTCTCCGCCTTGGTAGCTGTTCGATTTGGCCGTATTCCCAAACGTGAAAAACAGAGGATGCTGATTGAAATGCAGAGTGCCATGAAAACCATGATGAACAGTCAGTTCAGCGGTCACTTACCCAATGAAGCATTAGCAGAACATCAAGATCAAGCACCTCAAGAGGACCTTTCGTCCAAGCCCAAACAAGAGCGAGAAACCATCAAAAGCCCTTCTCCCCCGCCTAGTGCTGCTGACATGGCTAAGGAAGAAGTGATCGGAATGGTCACAAGGGCTCACAAAGACACTTTCATGTACAACCAAGAACAGTCCCAAAACCCGGCAGAGATGATGCAGTCCCAGAGTGGGGAGAGAGTGTCAAAGAACACTGAGCAGTACATCTTGAGCAGCGAGCACTGTGTCAGTGGGCTTGGTGTCCCTCAGTACCCTGAAAGTGAGCAGCACCTTGGTGGACAGTACAAAGGGAGAAGCGCAATGCATTATCCAACTGGGCACACCATGTGTTTCACGAATGGCCACTGTATGAACTTCACCAGTGGTTATACTCAGCGACTCTGTGATAGGATCCCAGAAGACAGCTTTTCTCCTAACAAGAATACCACTTACTCTTGCAGCACTGGAGGAAGAATGCATCTGGTATATTGATATCGATTGTTTGATTTGACTTAGCAGAAGGCTTAGCGATGGGTGTGATCCAGCTGTGTCTCCAGCCAGTAAAGCTGCATACAATTGGCACAACTGTGGAAACGTAACATAGTGACACAAGTTCGATAGCGCAAATTGAGATGGAGGAGAGTAATAGCTTGAGTTGCGTGGAGGATTTGAAATCATGCAAGTGATGGGGTTTCTTGGCTCAGTTGTCAGCAAACTGAAAGTAGGCTAATGTCAAAGAGCATTGGTTGCAGAAAACTCATGGGGTTTTTAGCTGGCTTCACTTAAAAATGAAAATAGATGTTTGGAGCTTATAAATTCCCTTCTTCACTCAATCCTCTTGAAGACTTCACTTTAAAATAATCTAGGCTGTCAGATGTGCTATATTTTCCTCAGAGGTATTCAGAGCAAATTTCTGGGGTGGAACCTCAGGGCTAGGAATTTAAGCCAGTCTGTTTGCACGGCTTGCTGGTGTGTTCTAAAATCTCTCTTGGTGGCTTCCTTTTTTTGGTGGGGGGCAGGGAGTGCTGTGTTTTGTTCTGTTTTAATGGGGCTAGGCTTTATTCTGTTACAGGCAGTGTAACATACAGGCTCGTTGGGACCCACAGGTTATGCGTCCTTCTCTCCTAGAACATCTTCAGATCTGAACAGAGGCAGGAGGAGGATGCACAGCTAAACTGCTTGAGAGGAGTCAGGGTCTTTTCTCTAGTACTTCCACAAGTGAGGCTCTGAACACACCTCTGGTACCTTAGATGACTTTGCTAGTGCATTTTCTCACTGAATTCTTAACAAGGATGCTCCCTGTTTTCCTGCATATGAGTTTTGGTGTGTGGGGTTTTTTTTCTTTCCTAACAGGTCCTTCCTGTTTGCCTTGCAACTGCTGTTTCTCTGCCATTCAGGCAACTGGTTCTGTAAGCCCCTTAAAATAGATTGTCCTTCTCTTTATCACTGGAACCGCCTGGGATGAGAGAACATAACATCCTCATTCTCATCCTGCGCTCCCGTTGTGAACTGCAAGCCCCTGACCTTTATGAAGTACTCAAGCTGCCGGCGTTTTTCTTCCTCCTAGTTTGTAAAGATTTTTCAGTTTCTTGAGGTTCCCTGAAAGTCTCCACACAGTGAAGGCTGCCTGCTTTGATGCTGGATTTCTGGTTTTGTTGGGGTTTTTTGTTTTGTTTTGGGTTTGGTTGGTTGGTTGGCCTTTTTCTCTGGCTACAACATATGTGGACCATGCCATCCCTGGCAGGCTCTGACCTTAATTGCAGACTCGGGGTGCTACGCCATGGCAAATAATAATCATTACCAACCTTTCTTCCTTGCAGGGAAAGTATTTAGAGTCACTGCAACGGCATTCTTGGCACTCCTGAGAAGCAGAGGTTAAACCTGTCAGTACGGGCAGGCAGGGAGTGGCACTGCCTGCAGAGACCTGACCAGTCAGTTTGACCTGTGCACAGTAGCTGCAGGGAGGTTTAACACAACCAGTGATGAGGAAACAAAACTGAATCCAGCAGAGCACTGCAGGCCCCCACCGCGTCCCTGACATGAATGAAGGTTTTGTGAGAGCAGGATCGGACCAAAATGAGTCAGTAGCAGTAAGGGAGTGAGTGTAGTTAGGCTCTGCATCAGTACAGAGGTTCAGGGGTTTGTTTTTTTGACTCAGTAGCCCCACAACAAGAAAAGCAAAACAAGTCATTCCTGAAGAGGTACCTCTAAGGAGAGCTAGTGACTGCAGTCTGACAGCTGCTTCCATAGGAAGCCTGTCAGAGTTCAAGGAGCATCTGAATGACACTTGTAGTCCTGTGGTTTAGTTTTAGGTAGTCCTGCAAGGAGCAGGAAGTTGGACTTGATGATTCTTACGGGTCTCTTCCAACTTGAGGTATTCTGTGATTCTATGACCCTTATGCAGTGGTCTTGAGAGCGAGCTTAGAAATAATACACGGAGGGGAAAGTGGCAGTTTCCCCTTGGGACCGGGATTTAGGGTAGATTGTCATAGGATGAGAAGTTGAGGTACTTTTTGTGTCCAATTCTAAGCAAGTGCTGAACCAGAGATCCCATATTTTCAGAGAGTACTGTGTTTTTTAACAATACCGGTGTGAACCCTTGCAGTATCATGCAGCGTCTGCCGTACTGCCGGTTGTGTGCCTAGACTTTACCTTTTGCCAAAATATTTCAGGATTTTCAGTTGATGGAAAAGGTCCCCCTCTAACCCAAAGTAATCACTTGGTTTTGGGCATTGTCCTAGACACACAAATGATGTTGTGATTCACAGCTGACCAAGAGATACGCAATCCTGTTCCTTGCCTTTTGGGGAGAGCTCCTGGCATACTGACTACCCAGTTAGTTACTGACATTTGGGGAAAAACCAAACCAAACCAAAACATAAACCCACAAAAACCACAGAAATGTGTATCTCTCTATCTTCATCTTGTTTTCTCTAGCTCTTGCCAAATAGAGACACACACGCACGAATATACCTGTTGACTATATTCTTGTAATGGATCTTTGTAATGGATCTTAGGATCTTCCATGCAAAGAATTGCTAGGCAATTATCAGATTCAAGATGCCCTGCAAAAGCAGCATAGCTCTGAGGAATTGCTAATCTGTTACACTGTCTTCTGTTTGCTTTGCTGACAATGTGTAGGATTACATGCACTGCTTAGTATACTTGGGAGAAAACAGAAATTCTTGTTCGTGATGGTGGCAGGTGAAATGAATATTAAAAGGTTTAGACTTCATTAAAAGATGTAAATTTTAGAAAGCAGAACTGAAAGTATCTCAGAGCATCTGGTTAGGTTTTGCAGAGGGAATTTATTGGCAGTCAGCCTTGACTGATACATCTGATCTCATTGTAAAGGATTCAGACTTTCCTACAAAAAATTGCTGTTTGTTTGTATAAAAGAAAGAGATTTTGTCATCTTGTGACTGAGCAAAATTGGAATACCAGTTCCTTGGTGCTCCTTCAGTGACACAAATAAAAGCAAAAAGTGTAGGAGAGGAAGTTCTGGTAATGAGGGTGTAAACATGTGACTCAGGAAACTGAGGCTCGGTTCACCTTGACTGAATCACTTTAGTTACTGTAAAACAAGAAAGGTATATGAGAATGAATGCAGTAGTGACTGTAAAATGACGATTGATCGATTGTGAAAGCAAGATTAATTGTGAGATTACAGGGCTAATACAAGTAAGAGAAATCCAGATGTCAGACGTGTCACATCAGGGAAGAATAGCATAACCCAGGTTCTCTCAAGTCTTTTGCTGTAAACACTGTTGGCATTTCCAAGGTCAGCAAATTTAGAAACAGACTGCTGATGGACAGCCATGGTTTTTTTGTTTGTTTGTTTTAAAAGGAGGGGGAGGAATCTAGTTGCTTTGAGAGCAGACTAAAGAATAGTGATAATTTTTTTCTGTGCATCTTTATTGCAGAGTTTTCTTGAAGAATAAACCTGCTTCTTTCAAATATTTGTCAGTATTTGGAATTATATCTTGAAGTGTTATTTTCTGCATATGTTTTGTAAACATCAGGTCTGCCCAATGAGTAAGACTCCCTTTGTGGACCCAAACAAGTCTGGCCATGAAGTCTGGGAAGAGTTTTCTCTGAGTTTTACCCCTGCGGTGAAGGAAGTGGTGGAGTTTGCCAAGCGCATCCCAGGTTTCAGAGATCTTTCCCAACATGACCAGGTTAATCTTCTGAAGGCTGGGACCTTTGAGGTGAGACCGTTGTGTGTATACTATGGACCTGACAAGCTGTGCATCAGTCTGACCCACTTAAGAACAAAAATAAGTAGGACTGGGTTGTATTGGGCAAACCCAGCTTGTTCATGGATGCTAGCTCTGAGCTTTCCTTAAGCTGTGCTTCTGTTTGGTCAAGTCTTGGTGAGCTGTTCCTCTTCCAAGTAGCTCAAAAGTACTCAGCGCTTTACCTCTTTCCTCTTCCCTGGAGATTAATAAATGACTAATGGGTAGTTTCTTGGTTTTGTATAGCAGCAATTACTTTGATAGCTACTGTTGCTTAACCTGGAGAGAAGCAGACTGCATCTGGAAGGGGGGATAGTTTAGAAAGCTATGTATTGACTTACCAAGTTTTATAGAAGAGTGTATTATGTTCTTCCTTCTGCCGCTGTGTTCCCTGCCAAAGCCAGAGCATCCATCCTGACCAGTCACCTTTGGTGGCAACTGGAGGTTGCTGAAGCCTCCATCTCCAAAGCAGTAGCACTGGTAACTAGCTGTACTGCTGCTGCTCTGTGGATACTGTGTACCAGCTGCAGCCTGGTGTTAAATTGGGGAAGATACCAGAGAGCTCAGTGCTGCTTTATACTCAGTGACTTTCACCAGGAGACCTTTACTTAAGGTTTTAGTTGCTCCTCCAGACTCTTGTGTCTATTAGAGGCCACGCACACTTTATAAGTACTCAGATGTGAAGTTTAAACATAGAGGCCAGGAGAAGCTAAGTCCTAAGAATTCAATGTTACTGTGCTTTTCTGGGGACAGCAGGATTGGTGATGCTTTTACTCTTGTTTAATTAATTTATTCTTTGAAAGAGAGGTGCTGGATTTCATATTTACCTGAACTGAAGATATTTCTCTTGTAATGTGTTCGATCTTTTATCTGGACTTATACAGCCTGGTTCTAAAATGAATAGTTGCTGGGTTGGAAGGTACAGGTTATGCTGTAAGACTTGGTGCCTGAAGCTTGTCAGTGTCTTTGTTTCTTCCATTTTACTGTCATCTATTTTTTGCTGTTCTACTTAACTCTTGACCTTGTAATACTCATCTACAGCTCCTGTAGCTAAAGGCTGTATTTTCACTTCTTCAGCTACAGCCTCTTTTATTGCTGTTCACATTACACAGAAATGCTAGTTCCTTTCTGTGCGAAGTGGTATACTGTCCAGTGCCCTCAAGGAGGGTGGAAAATCAGGCTTGAACTGTTCCTAGGATGTAAAGCCAAACCTTCATGTTTTGCGAGTAAAATGTTTAGTCTTGGCCTTTCTTCACCTCAACCTTTTCTCAAGCCTTATTCGTATGCCTTGTTGCTAGTTACAAGCACTGCTGATAAAAGGGTCTCTATATTCAAGGGAATTAATAACATATGGCTGCACACTTATCCCTATTCGCTTATTTATAAGAAACATTAACGATTTCTTTAGTGAACTGGTACCTGTACTTAAAGGCCTATGTGGCATCTTAGCAAGAGAAAAAAAAAATGCTGCAAAGCAGTGGGAAAAGCCTCAACGGAACAGGATGAAAGAAGCCATTGTCACAGAGCTGGATGCATAGAAGGTCGTTTCTGTCTGCTGAGAAACTAAACTAGGATATCGCAACGTCTGCGTGTTAATAGAAGAACCTGAGCATAGAAGAACTCTGAGCCTGTTTTGGTTCCCTTTGGGCACCACTGTTTGGCTGTCTTGGCAGCTGGTCTTACCAGCAGCTCACATTCAAGAGGTGTCTCTTTGTTTGGGGGTAAGATAATGCGGAGAGTGAATGCTGGTGCAGATGCAGCATAGCTATATATATTCACAGACATGTAAGCTAAAAAGCCCTGTTAGAACTGGGAGTACTGGGGAGCTCAGTATATTGTGGTGATGTTTGCATGGCTTTGTATGGGGACCAGTTCAGAAACAGCTGAGAGTGTAAAATAAGGAAATCAGCTGGACTTGAGTGGGTCCTCCCTCACCTCCACAAGCCCCCCTCCAAATGTAGTAGATGGTAGAGCTAACCAGCCTCTTGGATGCATTGGGGTAGTGACTCAGTTTCTCCACAGACTGACCAACATCGTAGTTTGGCTGCAGGTCATTGAGAAGCGAGCAAGCACTTGCCTGTGCGGATGTTTTTATGTGCTTGTATTGCTGTGGTCAGGCAATAGGGTTGGTTGGGTATATCCTTAGCATGCACAAATAGGAGTCTGGCATAGAGCGAAATGGGGTGAATCAATCATGTGCTGTACCGTAGTCTAAACTGTTCTTCCTTGGGTTAGAATGGTGCCATTGAAATCTATAGGCAAAGTCTTTGCCTTAGCATTAAGTCAACACAGTTTCATGGGCTTCAGTTTTGAATACCAGTTTAATACTGGTTCCTTATTATGTAAAGTTCATGTTTCTAAAGCCCAGTTCTGTGTGGGGAATTTTGATCTGTAAGGTGGTTGAGTAACTTGGTGGGTGTCTGCTAATGCACAAGTTCAGCTTTGTCTGCCCATTGTTTTTTGTTATATTCTGAGGGCTTCTGCACTCTGTAGTTAATGTCATCAAAGGACATAGAGCTTAGCTGACAAAGGTGAATAATACATGCTGCTCATGTGTCCATCAAGATTGCTGCATGTCATTTGACTGTTAGAATTTAGGAGCAGGCCATGTTATGCGCATGAATGGTGTTTGAATTCTCAAACATTTTTGTGTTTTTGAACCTGCCTTTTTTAAGCTTGTCAAAGGCACTAGTCTTTGCTGGAAACCAGGTTCTGCTCTCATCTGTAGTAAACATTTAAATTAATGTAGTTATGTAGGGTAAGTGAGAAGAGACGACTGTCATACCAAGAGATTACAGCAAGTCTGAAGTTCTAACCAGTGCCAGTGGGTTCATTTTCTCCAAATAAGAAGGCGGTTCTATGCAACTTAAACCTTGAAAATGTAAATGAGATTGTTGAACATGAGCAAATGAAACTTTACAAGCCATTCCAGAGGGAAACATTTCACAGTACGACTGAGAAACCACAAGAGAAATTTCAGCCCAGAGGGGTAAGTTCAGCACATGTCAACTGCTCCAGCCCAGGTGCTTATACCAAAGGGATATTCCCAGCTGCATCTACAGCCAGGTGCCCTTTCCAGCCTGGCTGTCCTAGCCTTTTGAAGGCCGTACATGTGGCTCCTTTCCACCAGAGCTCATTAACATTCCTGTGGGTACAACGATGCGGCATGGTGCTTTCCCAAAGAATGCCTAGTGGGCCAGATCATCAGGTGGTGTAAATCAGCATTGTTTCAATGGAGCTGCTCCAGTTTATGCCAAGAGAGGATCTCGTTCAGAACCTTCATTTTGCTCCTCATAAGCGTGGCCAGGAAAACATTCCTTTTAACGCTCTGTATGCCTTTGGCTGTTTGGTGGCTTAAGCAAGTCGTCCTACTGGCGTATTTGTGAATGGCATTGTCTTTGTGGCTTAGGCTGTCTGAGGCTGAAATTTTAATTTTCCTCCCTTTCATGTGCTATAGGCCCGCCCCTGCATCCCCTCGCTAATTTTTCACTCGTTTCTCTTGCTACTGGGCCAGAGCTTGCACTGTTTCTTACAGCTCAAGAGCATGCTGACAGTTTCTGTACAGAACGCTTGTGCAGCAGTTAATGAGACAGTTTGAATGATGTTAAAAGGTTTAATTTTTTCTTTGGCTTTTCTAGAAATCCACCTATATCTGGTTTTGTTGTTCTTTTTTTTCTTTCAACAGGTTTTAATGGTACGGTTTGCATCTTTGTTTGATGCGAAGGAGCGTACCGTCACCTTCCTGAGTGGAAAGAAGTACAGCGTGGATGACCTGCATTCCATGGGAGCTGGTGATCTGCTCAACTCAATGTTTGAATTTAGTGAGAAACTAAATGCCCTGCAACTTAGTGATGAGGAAATGAGTTTGTTTACAGCGGTTGTCCTGGTATCTGCTGGTAAGGAGAGAAAGTTAACTTGCACTTTTGCCAAGTTTTGAGTATGTCTGTCTATTAAAAGACTTCTGTAAAATGTGTACCCTGTTATTTCACCTCTAAGTGCGATTTAGTAGGTTTTAAGCTACTCGCAGCCTGTAGTTTACTATTTTACATACCTGTTCTTTCAAATACTGCCTTTTGGAAAAATGTGACAATGAGCTTATATTTTCCTACGACTTTCTCTAGAATGCAAAAACACATCTCATAGCTGCCCGATGGCCGTTTAGATTTGTCTGACTCATCTCAGTTTTGTAGCACAGCATCAGCGAAATTACTCCTGACTTGCACGGGCTAAGTCCTGGGATAAGGTGGTATTTTTACTTCCAAGTGTTGTCATTGAAGTCTGTTGCATATCTTACTTAAGTCTAAATCCAACAGGTTGATCTCTGCCTATGTCAGCAAAGAAAGCCCCATTCATCTGCATCATGACTTCTTACTGCTGAAGGTCTGCCAATCCTCTAACATCTTCACTGGCCTCATCTCTTGTTTCAGTCCCTGGATATACAGAACACCCTGGCCCAGATTCAAAGAAGGATTAAGCACCTACTTCTGTAGTATTATCTAAAGCCTCAAATTAGGCACATTAGCTCTGCATATAATGCCTGGAATACAAGTTGCAGAATCTCTGCTGGCTGGTTAAGGAGCTCTAGAGGTAGCAATGCCCACTTACACAACAAGATAGGAGTTCGGGGCCACTCACTTACTGAACAAGTGTGCCTCTTCCACAGGAGTGGTTTAGACCCACATCTTTCTTGTCAGGGAGGGGCACCTCAGGCGTGGTGCTGTAGGCACACAAAGCCTCTGTAAACAAGGTAGGACAGTTCAGTCTAACAGCTTTGTGCATGGCCTAACTGAAATGTGATAGCACAGGATGGGGCAGCTGTAGCCTTTTCAGTTTGTAAGTAGAGGTAATGAGCAGAGGGTGGCACAGAGTTTGTAAGTTTAAAAAGCCGGGATGAAGGAAGTGTGGCACTGTAGTCTGTTACTGAAAATGTTCAGGTAGCAGGGTTTTAGTTGCCTTTCCAGATGCTGCTGTTACATATTTTCTCTTTAAAAAACTAAATTGATGAGAACTGGAGGCAAGCTTTAAAATAAGGGCTGAGAACCGGACCTCTACCCTCCTTGTGCAATGTCACAGCTAGGCTATAGCCACTCTTCTTGCTTGCTCAGCTGCTGGGCCCTTGAATATCACACTATCTGTGCCACCTGTTTTGAATGTAAGTGGCTGTATCTGTTCTGTTAAATGTGCTTCTAGCACAGAGCCAGCCCCCGCCCTACCCCTAGCCTTTTAAGCTCTCCATGCTCTTGCAAGCTCCAAGCAGGGCTTAGCTTAGGGATGGTATGTAACGTGTAAAGCATGTAATGTCAGAGCCATGCAGCAGGACAAAAAGAGCAGGTGGTTGGTATTCAGGCTTGCAGCTGCTGAGGGTTTTTCAGGTCATGACTTTGGACATTGCTGCCTATCTTAGCTACCTTGTGATCTGATCTGCAGTCAGATCACAACCTTCCTGGACATCCTTACAAAATACTTCTAGGGTTTTATAAAGCACAACTTCATTAGTCTTTTAATACTGGGCCCAAATTTGTTCCGTATTGCAAACACAATATATAGTAACCTTGATGGTCGCTGTGAGTCCAGCACTAGTCCAGTCCACTCTAGCTTGGAACTGAATTGAAATGCTGCAGTTGTTACTTGGACAAGTGAGAAAGTGACCAAGTTTCAAGCTTGAGCAGGTACCTAAGAAGAACAGAAGTGCCCCCAATGAACCCCTGGGGAAGATGCTCGCAGTGCAAGGGCTTGACAGGAGGATAAGGTGCCTGTAAGATCGTGAGCACCTGCTGATTCAACAGCTACTGGAAGACAGATCCCCTGCACCCCTCCTCTCAGGGAGGGGTGTGACCCAGGGAGTCATTTCCTGTAAGTGGAGGTGAAGCACAGTTAGAGGAGGAGGAAGAGTTGAGGAACAGCATCAGAGAGAATGACATGGAGATGCAGGCAAAGGCAAAAGATGCCATAACTGGAAGAAGAACTGAACATGGAAGAATAAGGTCATTAAGACTTCTACATCTCAGAGTGAAAGTTACTGAAGAGAAGATTGGAAGGAAGATAGTAGAGCAGACAAGAGTTACATAAGTTCCAGAAGCAGACAGGTGTGTGTGACTATTGAATAAGTGATCAGGATATAAAATACCATGCTGCACCAGACTTGCAGTTGTTTAACATAAAAAAAAAAAAACATCAGAGATAAAAATAAATGTTTGCAAGGATCTAAATGTGGCTAGGGGGGAGAACGCTTGTCAGAAGCATCTCCACATAACACTGGATGAATAACCATGTTTGTAAGGGATATTTAGAACATGCAGAAAGAAGAAACAGGTACTAGCAAGAAATGTGTGTAACTGCATACATCCTCTTGTTTTAGTGTCACATGGCAAAGAAAGAAAAGGCAGGACCATACAGTGAGGATGTGGGAGTGCTGAGGAATTACCTGAGTACCATTCCCAAACTAAAAGATTGCTTCATGTCTGACTTCAGTTAGCTGGATGTGTTAGAGGTGGAGGGGAGATAGCAAGGTGGATCCTGGGCACTGAAGAATTAAGAAGCAAGGTAGAAGCAAAGCTGAAAGAATGTGAAACGTGCAGGTCTAGAAACCAGATAATCTCTTAACTGAGTGTGATGCTTTGTGATCATCATCATCATGGCTTGGCTTCACGAACGAAGATCTGGGAAGGGCTTTTCCCATGCTCACTGCAAGCGATGAGTGCACCCTTCGGGGCTGCGCGGTGGGTTTTTTAGGTGAGGCGCAGCGTGCGCGGAACTGGCTCCACCCTTTACACCTGAGGTTCATCTGCCAGGACCTAGCGAGCTTGGACGGTGACAGCGAAGTCCTCGGGTCGTAGGTTTGGTTAGAGTGTCCTTCTCTTAGATGATGGATGACCCTTACAACCCTAAACGAACTCCATCTACCCGGGTTTGGAGTCAGAGCTGTCCTTCTCCTAGGATGGTTGCCCGAAGGCTAGTGAGCCCATCCTGCCCGTGGACACACTTTGTCTGACCCTTCAGTTGAGACCTGTCTGGCCTGGGAGACCCTACCGGAGGCACATGCCACCACCAGCAGAGCTCTCAACCTCACAAGGGCACGCAAGCTCTTTCCCCACGGCAAGGGGCTGCTCGTGAAAGAGTCGCTGCTCTACCTCCGGACATCACAGACCCGGGCATGGGGCAGCTGGGGCTTGCCAAGAACGGGAGTCCTGGAGGGTAGGTGCTTTGTGATAGAAGAATATAAAATACACCCCTGCTATTATTCTCTCATTGAGAGTACTAACAGAAACTGCTGGCCACTGGTAGCAACTGGATGTAAACTGAGAGAGAGAACAAAGACTTGGACTAGTTGAAGAGAGGTGGCTATAGTAATTCACCTGAGGTAGCCAGGAAACACTGGAGTGCATTCATCTACCTTCAGAGACAAGGCAGTACTGCTGTCACTGTGTATAGCTCTTGAGAAGCCTCATCTGGCACGTCATGTGCAAAAGTCATCATCCCTGCTCAGGACAGAGCAAACCTAAAGGTTTTGCAAAGTGCGGGGCAAGTGGAATAGATAGTTTGACAAATAAAGGCAGAAGGGTATGAGTTCCCTCATGCTTTTGGAGAGCAGCTATCATATCTAATGGACTATCTTCAGTGGAATATGTGCTAGTAAACATCATTTGATATTAATCAAAATTCCTAACTCTTAAGAGTAGAAGGTTCTGGGACAATCTTTCTAAAGGAACAAAACATGTTAACTGCTTCAAGATGGATCCTGAAGTGTATTGTATTGTAGTTTTTCCCATAGTGGGAGGGCACTGCACTGAGTAGTCCGGGAGGACTTCCTAGACTCTTCACCTGAGAATTCCGACTGGATTGACACTGAGCGTAAGGAAGGGGTTCGCCCTCTGAGTGTACATTCTGAGTCGGTGCTACTCCAGAAAGCTGTTGTCATTCTGTGTCCCAGTTCTGCAAAATGGTTAAGTACATCAGCACATCAAAGCACATTTCTGTGCGTGTTCGTCAGTCGTGTCTGTATGTGCCCTGCTGAGTTTACATAGCGTTTAAGAAGAGAGGCCACAGCTTGGAAAAAACAGCCACTATGCATGGTTATTAGGTGAGATGTTTTGCTTAAAAATTCATTCTTTTAAGCTGCTTACTTAGATTCCATCTAAGGACAACAGGTGTGTCCTTAAGTACAGCTCTCTTGAAAGAGGTGCTTCAGGCATGGGGTGAGTGCAGTATGGGAAAGCGTAATATTTTTCTTGATGTTGAAATTCTTCTTTTCTCCCTTAGTTGGGAATTTTTGGGTATATCAAGTTTCATTTTTTAAGTGCTTCAGAACACACTCAGAGGTAGTACCCAGTCATGTCAAGGCCTGTGCACCCTTGGCCCCTGGGGATCCCATTGTGCAGATATGAGTGTGGCTTGTCCTAAGTGGGGTTTTCTCCTCAAACATGAACCTCCAGTTAAAGTTAATGGTTCTGTGTCCAGCCTTGAGAAATGTTTGAAGTTTTTACATCTGTGTGCCCTGTCTCTCTCCTTGTGATAGAAGTTGTGGTTCAGCAAAATATTTAAGCATGTGCTTCAATCTGTCCTTTTCTGGAAACATGGGTAAGTGATTACAGAAGAGACGATTGAATGCTGCCAGTTCAGTGTGAGCTTAATGCTTTACAAAGTTGATGCTAAGTAGTGTTTGAAAGACTTTTGGTATGTGGGTTTTAAACTCCTGGCATAAGTATTTAATTTTTCTTGTGCTTGTTTATTTAGTGAGTGATTCTTGTGCACTCTATGTTAAAAACGACATCTATTCAGTCTCTTTATTTTTTCTTCCTTCTTCCCCCACCCCCTTTTTCCTTTTCTCTCTCTCTCCCCCCTGCCCTCTCTCATCCCTGACCCCTTCTGTTTAGATCGCTCTGGAATAGAAAACGTCAATTCTGTGGAGGCACTTCAGGAAACACTAATCCGTGCATTAAGGACCTTAATCATGAAAAACCACCCAAATGAAGCCTCTATTTTCACAAAACTTCTATTGAAATTACCTGACTTGCGTTCCTTAAACAACATGCACTCTGAAGAACTCTTGGCCTTTAAAGTTCACCCATAGGCCTTTAGGTCTCGTTTCTACTTGAACTTGCCTCATGTTAAACTGTTTTGTGCTAAAATATGTATTTATACAGGTGTACCACTTGTTGGAGAGATAGTTCACAGACTGTGAACAGTTGATAGCTGTCACATAACCATGCAATAACGCTTTCAGCTAACGGTGGCGCAGCATTCAGATTCCTCCAAGACATCCAGACGCAGCAGTGCCACACTTCTGCAGAAGAGGTTGTGATGAGTCCGAGTGAATACGGACTGTTCTTTCATTTAGAAA
>NW_010401374.1:21386-29973 GCF_000710305.1 Buceros rhinoceros silvestris
AACCCCCGCCACTGCCCTCTCATGCGGACTGAGTGCAAAATAGCTGGGAATATGGAACATGGAATGGGGTGGGAACAATCCTGCGCTAATAGGAAAATGGAGGAGCTGATTTAACTGGTCTTTCGCTTATCTAGTGGATGTATGTCTGTGTCTCTTGCTAACTCACCCATGGTTTCACTGTTGTTATTCCATTAATCCTGATGGAATGATTTCAGCCTGCACCAACTCTTCACTGAGCATGTGTTCATGCCACGTGTATATAATATAAATAGTTAAGTAATGAGTGTTTATGGCTATATAAAGTACAGAGTTGTGTGTATATATGTGTATGTATATAAATAGTTCTATACATAAAGTATACATATAATTTCTTCACAATATTTTAAACTGTGAAGGAAATTAAACTTACAACAGAAGGTGATCTATGGAAAGAACCAAATAGATGCACTTTGCATATTGCTGAACTAATTATCTGAGCATTTCTAATTTTTAGAAAACATCAAATTTGCATTAATATGCTGTGTTTGTTAATTTAAAAAAAAAAAAAAAAGAGTGGCACCAAAGGGGCAGAGTCAGATTCAACTTCTGGAAGGGGTTCATAGAGAATCTCAAGTGGGAATTATGGTTGGTTGTGGCACTAATGAGATTGATTGTCCATTGCCACTGAGGTTCTTAAGTTCTGATAAAGGTTAAAGAAGCACCAGATGCTCTTCAAAAACTTCAGCACAGCCAGAAAGAAACTATCAGATGAATAACAGCATCTATCAGAAAAAAATATGGGAAAAATGTATCCACGGTTGCATTTGGGTGTATGTGTGTTCTGTGACCGTTTATTTCTTGCAACACATCATTTTGCTGCTTCATTGCTATATGAGAATTGAAAACAGAATTGCAAGATTCCCCATGTCTTTTCATAGTTTGGGCTTTGTGGTTCCCATGCCTGTTCTTCTGGAGCTCTCCATTGGCACGCGTGTGTGTGCAGAGAAGGTGCACTGGATGGTCTGGATTTTTTTCATACAAAAACCACCACAAAAACCAAACAAACAAATGGGACTTTGTTGTTTATGCCAGTAGAAAATTACAAAGCAGATCCTTGAGGCTTAAGATTCTGTGCTTTTCCGTCTAGGAAAGCGGCTCTCTATGGGTTTTCTCCATTTGTAGCAGGACCTGGCACCAGAAAAAAGAGATTAAAAAGAGTCGAAGCATTTGTGTTTATTAGTTATGTTTATGTTTGTGTTTTGCTAATGTGGGAAGAAGACGCTCCATTACACTTGTGTTTAGTTACCTTAGAGGTAGCCGTCTGGGTCTCTCGTGTCTGGTAACACTACACTGCGGAGAGATCTGTCTCCGTTTGTTACTGCATTTAGATGTATGCGGTAGTTGAGGCCAGGAGCTGGAAAGCCACCAGACTGCAGAGCTCCTCCTCACCACGCAGGAGCAGCTCTTGCACAGCAGCAAGTCGATGGGAGCCCTTCTGCCTCCACGGAGCTGGAGCAGAGGCAGACCTCTGCCTGCTCATGAGCATCAGGAGATTGGGAGAGGAGGAGAGGCGTGCACTCTGCCATGGCTGCAGTCACCTTTGGGCTGGGGATTGTCCCTTGGGCGGTGGTAAGGAGTGCGGGCTGAGGGGCCAAGGGCAGGAGGGGGCTGGTAAGAGCTGAGGAAAATTCAGCTTTAGCCGTGGCTGAGGAGCAGAGGAGGCCACTGTTTCCTCTCCTCCACAGCTGCTGCAGGGAGAGCTGTCCTGCTTCAAGCTACTTTAACCACTGGATAATGGCCCCTTAATAGATAGTTTTGCTATCCAGATGTGCTATCGGGGCATATTGTCCTAATTCCTGTTAACAGTCTGCATCCTACCAGTATTACTTGTCTGAGAGCTTCACTGAATTACGCATTGAACCATTCAGACTTCAGGAAGGACACAGTCACATGCTTTGTATTCTTTAGAAGCTGATACGACTTTGTAGACCCCATTTCAAATGTGGAAGGTACAGTTAACCCTTGGTTGTTTTGGGACGGAAGGAGGCTTCTTACAGAGATTGCCACGCTGCAACTGTGTTTTGTTGTGTTTCATTTTATTTTTTTTCTTCTTAAAACTGTATTATTAAGCCTTTAGGAATGTATAACCAGGACTAAGTACCGTTTATTAAATTTTTAGTTAGATTGACCATGTATGCCTATAGATAGATATTCTAACTTGTGCAATCTTGTTTGAAATAATCTTCCTGTACATAATGGAAAAACTCATACAACGGAAAAAAGAAAAAGCCCCAAACAGATTGACTGAGCAAAAAAGTTGATTAAAGTACAGTTCAGAAGTGACCCACGTGTTACAAACTCTAGCTGGGCTCTTAGAAGAAAATCTGAACTCATCGTGTTAGCTGTGTATTGTGAGCTCTTCTTTTACTGTGTCACTGGTTATACACTTGTTAAACGCTGAGATAATAGACTTCATGCCAGGCATTTGAGTACTGTAGATTGGGTCATTGCTGAAAGATTAATGTACTGTATGACTTAAATGAAATTTTTATTCTTGATTTTATTCCTGATTTTGTTCTTGTTTTAAAAGATTAAATATGGGCATTATGTCAGCAAGCGATACTGTGTTTCTGTGTTCTTTGTGTTTTTCTGTACGAAATCGGGAGGGGAGAACAGCATGCTGAGATGAACAAAGCAGACGTAGTGGATGGGAACATCGGTGCTGTAAGGTCACAGGGGCCGCGCTGGTCTGCAGTGGCTGCGAGGTCGTGTCTCAGTCTGCTTGTGATACTGGTCTGTCTTGCCAGGTGATTGGATGGGGTTTTCCGGTGCATTTCCTTTACTACATGTAATGGCCTTTTTTGGGGTAGTGTCATTAAAATAGGGAGTTATTTTTAACATCTTCATTGCTGTCAGGAATGTAACTTTGGTTAAGACTGTCAAAGCTAGGTTGTAGGAGAGGTAGATGGGAAATGGCATATGCAGTTCGGCAAAGATCAGTTTGATTTTTCCAGCTTGATTTCCTCTTTTGAAGTGTTCACTGTCTTAGGAGGCAAGAGGAGCTTCTCCAGGAAACGTTGTATCTGTTGGTGTTCAAGAAAACCCCCAAAATGATAATTAAAACAGAAACAACATTATGACTGCCAGCATTGGAAAAATTAACAGCACAAGAACGCTTTCTCTTTTCTTGGCGTGTTTTCTCTGGTGGCATGTTTGTATATGGCTTCCCTTGTCACTACCAAGTCTGAGCCCTGTCCGTGGGGCCGTGAGCCACAGAGGTCCCAGGGCCTGGGAGGTCCTTGGAAAGAGCTCGTTGCTAGCATGCTCTGCATGGGCCACCAGTCATTTTTCCCTGTTCAGCTGCAAGAGCCTTACCACAGCAAATGGCGAGGAATGAAGGGATGCTTCCCGCAAAAGACATGGTCCCATTTCCCCAAGATGCTCTGCGGGTGGGTGCGTGAAGCGTTTGAACTAATTCGTGGGAACTTGCTGGGCTTGGAGTAGACGGTGCCGATTCAAGTGTGAACGTGCCCACAGCAGCCTGCCCCGTCTCTGTCCTCACTCCGCGAGAAGATGTGAATGTCGCAAGGAGAACCATGGTGTGAGTGTTGCTGTGTGAAAGTATAAACTGATGAGGGCATGGGCAGCCAGCTACCTCCTGCACGGGCTGGTGACCAGTGGGCTGGGTGTGGTGTGGGATGGAATAAGGGTTTGCAACTGAATCGCAGAACACTTTGATTACAAAAACAGTTCATACAAGGAAGTAATTGGCACTTCCTTTTCTTTGATGACTACAGCGAGGAGCTGCCAGAGCCTTCATCAGCAAATACCTTAATTTTTTTTTCTTTGGATTTTTTTTTCTTAAGGTTGAAGTTTGGCGCGGAGAGGAAGGAACATCAGGTATGGGGAGAGCTTGGAGATGACTACCCCTGACAGCCGACTGAGCTGCAATGGGAAGCTTGAAAAAAACATTGTGGAGGCTGTGCTCGCTGGGCAGGGAAGTTGGTCAAGGACACAACTGCATCACCACCCAGAGTGGAGCTGAGCAGCTGTGTGTGGAGGCTGCAAGGCTGCACATTCCTGGATATCGGAAACAAATAGGTCTGTCCACACCAGCAAAGCTTCTGTCCTGGTAGACCCTGCTTTGTCACACCAGGCCCCTTCACAGAGGGTGTGTACTTGCTGCAGAGGTACACCCTCTGTTCTGAGGCAGAGCTTGCAGTGACAGGGGGCTGACCTCTGCTGTCCCCACTCCTGACTGGCCTGAATCCCCGAGGCAGGCTGCATGGCTAGCCCTGACAGTCGCACCTCTGCATTGTTCTCCAGAGAGCCTCTGCCTCTGGCTGGAGGAGGACCCTCGGGGGGTTTACTTGTAAAGCCACGTGCTTAAAACTGGGGGGAGTTTCTTCTCGAAGGGCCCTTCTCTCTGCCCATCGCCCCCATACCTTGGTTTAAGACGTTTGTGGCTCAGATTATTTTATGTAACAGCACTGAGTGATACTTATAAGGTGGTACAAAGGCGGAGCCAAACATGATGTGTTAAAAGCCCATCTGGCCCAGAGGTTGCAGTTCAGAATGAAGCAAGTCTAGAGAGGCCTGCTGGATTGCTGCTGTACAACAGCTCTCCTCCATCATGTGTGATGGTCCATAGACCTCTTGCAGGCAGCCCTGGATTAGCTGCAAGGCTGGGTCATTGCTGCCTTGGTGTTCATTTGCTTGATGCAGACACTCAAAGCTCTGTGATGCATATGCAGTGCTGATGGTTTATAAAATGAGGCTGACACTAATGCCCCCTTTTATGCCACCATGGCAGGTTCAGTCACCAACACACAGCTGAAGATTGCCTCTGCCTAGCCTGGAGACTGACGTGGTTCTCACACAGTCCCAGAATATGGGAGGATCTCAAGGACAACATCAGGTACCCTTCAGTCCCCTTCCCTCTGCTCCTTTGGCCCAAATGCAGGTTCAGAAGCCCCAGGAAGCAACCCAGATACGTGCACAGATGTGACATCCTGATAGCTGATGTCGCTTCTGTACAATACTCGGGGATAGAGAAAACACGTGGATAAATGGCTGCCTAACATGTGCTCCTGGGTCCGCAGTAGCAGATGACAAATTATTTAACAATGCTGCATTCCGTGACGCTTAAACTAGTACCTCTTAGGCTGGTGCAGATGTTGGTCCATGCCGCATGGAGGATTTTTTTCTTTTACGCTTTTTATTCTTGCCCAACAGCAACCTCTTGGGCCTCCTCTCATGCTGCTTAATGGTGTGTGTGGCTTGGCAGCCCAGTTTCCTACTGTGCAGTGTGCATTTGTCTCCTGCACGCCCATGCACAGGCTTCCCTTGTTACTAGTTTGGCATGGAGCTGAACTGACCCCCCTGACATCTGCAGGGGAGCATCTGTCCTTTATATTCCCTTTATAAGAGTGTAAGCAAAACTGCTGGGTTAATGCGTCAGAAAATAAATGCTGGTTCTTACATTTCACAAGGGGAATTTAGTCATAATTATTTACAGTCATTTGCCATGTGCCTGGCAGAAGAGCTGTGCTAAAATAATGACGTATCGGGAAACCCAGTTCTGTCACTCAGTGGCTGCTTTCTTTTCATTTAGCTGCACACAGCAAATGCTGTGGTAAACCTGGGCAGAAAAATGCCACGCTTCACCATAGGAGAGACCCTCCATTGCTTTCTAAGGCAAAGTGGGGTGTTGCTTTTTAACTTCACCATAAACAAAATTTTCAGGGTAGCTAACAACATGTAAACCCTGCACAGGGTTGTTCTTGCTCAAGAGCCTCATGTGAACATGGGTGGGCTGAATTAAAGCACTGCTGCTAATAGCCAGGAGGATCGCCTGCCAGCGATACCAGGAATTACCTGGCACCTGCAGCCAGAAATTCCTGGGCTTAAACAAGCAGGCTGCAGGCTCAGCCAGGGCTCCTGTGCTGGAGGTCCATCCGCCTCCCGCCGCTGCACCATGGCACCACAGCTCCCAGGCCACGCTCAGACCACACAACTGACCCTGAAAAGCCTCCTAATGCACTGGAGCCAAGACGAGAGTGTCACGTTCAGAGGCCTGGAGGAGAAGACAAACATGGGGTGGGTGGTGATAATGAGGCTAGGTCATTACATCCACAGCTAGTAATTATTTTCAAATGGAAGGAGGAGGGCCTCGGGTTTGCTGCTTCCCAGCCACCAAGTTTCTGCAGTCCAGAACCAGGTCAGGATCTTTAAAAATAGGTCTGGAGCTGAAGAGCAAAGTGCTTGCAGGCTCTGATGTCCACGCTATACTTGTCTGTGGTATGTCTCTCCAGTCATGGTTTGGCCTTCAAACACGCTCAGCACAAACCCTGGGTGGCTGCCGCAGTCGGCAGTTCCTTTGCCTCCTTGCTCACCTTAACCCCAAAATGACCAGAAACAGTGCTGTCGGAGTTACGACAGAACTAGGCTTGCCTTAGTTTAGTTTTCTTGTTTAGTCCTGGCATGTCATTAGAAACAAAATAAATAAAGTACAAGACTCGCCCCTCTCCTCCCCACCACCAGCCCCCAAACCAGGGCACAGTGTTGCCTGCCTGTTCACAGGTGTCTGCAGGCATGCGTACGTGCCCTTGCTGTCACACAGTTGCTGACAGCAATGTCTGCCTCTTGGCTTACAGACCGGCATGGTTTAGGCTCAGTTGCTAGTTGAGCTCAGTGATCTAACCACAGTACTTTGCACTTTACAAACCACCTGATGTCTACCAGCTGCTGAGGTTTCCGTGGAGGAGAGATCAGCTTTACCCTCTTCCTGATGGGGTGCAGCCATATGTCCGTGCCGGTGCTCTCCCAGTTCAGCACACGTGCATGCTCAGGCTCGGCAGTTGCGAGGCTGGTTTGTGGATGGGAAGGTGCCCTTGGGAGCATGCATGCACACCTGAGGCAGCAGCGTCAGCTCCTGGGAGCCTGTGGTGCTGCTCTGGCTGGCCTGGCTCCCAGTGGAAGGACCTGAATGAGGGTGACCACATGGGTCACATTCCCAGTGTTGTTGCAGCTATGGCCTACAATGATAAACTGGTCTAGTAAAAGCAAAGCCTAGAGAGGAACAGCCGGGGTTTAGTCTCTAGTCCACCCTTTACTCGCTCTGTGCTCTTGGACACATCACGTACCCTTGTTCTGCCTGAGCCTCCCTTGCTGCATAACACATCGCTCACCATGTGAACACCACGGGCTTTCACTCAACGCTGTTAGCTGAGAGAGCCTTGACAAGAGCCTTTCTGTTTCCCAGAGTGCTGGAGAGCTGTTGCGTATTAGTGAGGGATCTTACTACCCTGGAACTTAGACCTACCAGGGTGGGTTTTGTCTTCTCTGGAGAGTGTTAAAAGATATGAGAGAGCAAGACTCCAGTGGCTCAAATCATGAATACACTAGGACTTTGTTGAAGTCTAAAAGGAGTACCTTGAAGGAAAAGGGTGGTTCTCATACATCAATAAAGTCTAATAACAGTAAGAACAACATTTTAAAAGGATTGCATAATGTTGTTAACGTCACCTTAAACCCAGAGTTACAGTGACAAATGAACTGTATGGGTTCATACCTCCCTGGAGGGAGTCGTGGACAGTGTGTTTCCTTCATGTTTCCTCTTGATACAGATATGACCACAGCCTCGCCTGTGCTGAGAATAGTTTTAACTTGAGGGTCTGGCTCAGTGTCCATGTTCTAGCTTTGAATGGCCAAATGCCTCCAACGCAACCGCTTCAGACTGGGCTGTGTACACAGGGCTGCTGGAGTCAATTCACACGTCAAACCACAGCTCAGGGTCTTAGTCATTTTGCTGGTACAGAAACCAAACCATTTTTCAGGACCTTGCTTCAGAGTGGTTACAAAGTAAGCCCTGCTCAGTCCAAAGAAAGACAGGTTAAGAGAGCATCATACTCCTTTGACACCGCTGCCTCTCTGCCCAGCAGCTATCTGTCCTGCGTCTCCCCCCGATGCTCCTGCCCCTGCAGCAGAGACACCGGCCTCTAGTGCCTGGCTGTGCCCACCTTGTTCTGCACAAAGGCTCACTTGAAACCCGTTTTCATTGACCCCTTTAAAATGAGCTGCCAGATGTTGCTCTGCAGCAGCCGAAGCTGAGGCCTGTGAGCTGACTCTGTGAGAGAAGCAGGTTCGCCCCAGAAGCGGGTGGACTGGCCAGCTCAGAGCAGTCCTTAACCACAGACCAAGATTTGGCAGCACCCGCCAAAACCCATTCTTGACCAAACAGAAACTAGCTGCCAGGGGTGGAATCAACTATTGCGAAGGGAACAGGTGCTCTCCCGCAGGAGGCCCATCTCCCCACGCCCAGGAGCACAGGAGGAGGAGAGCCCATCGCCCGGCCCATCGCTGGGCTCGCTGCCCCGGGCAGCCCCTCCCGTGCAGGTTTTGCTGGCGGGGTCAAAAACTGAGTTTAACAGGGCAAAAATACAAGCACCTCAGGGAGAGAGAGAAGTGCAAAACCCAGCCGATAAAGGACCTTCCCCCCACCTGGAACAGTGGTCCAGAGCCCTTAATTTCCTTACACTCCATTTGCACCAGCATCCTCGTAGCTACCTTCACGGAAGCGCCCGGCCGTTAACCGGCGGCCAGACAC
>NW_010401374.1:30132-39867 GCF_000710305.1 Buceros rhinoceros silvestris
AGGTCCTGCCCGGCCGGTGTTCCGCCCGCTCCCCCGCCGAGGCCGGGGATCCGTGCTGTTCCCCGTTGTTTCGGGAAGGGGGCACTCTGGCACCAGGATTGCGGCACGGCGCGCTGCTCGCTGCGGCCCGCGCCCCAGCCCGAAAGGGAAGCTGTTAGGAAAAAAACAAACAGTTCATATCCAGCTCTGAGACAGAGACATTAGAAGCGAAGGATAAACCGCAGCTCTAGGGACAAAGATAATGTGGCAGTGAATTTATCGAAATGTCAGGGCAAATGGGAATGACATTACCAAATAATCAAAAGGGGGAAAGAAAAGAAAGTAACCGAGATGATAAAAAATTAAAATGGCAAACACAGCATGACAAGGAGCAATTACCCAGGGCTGGAAGCAAAGAAAATGTACAGCACAGAGATATACAGAGAGTAGTGGTAGGGCACAGCTCAAAATGAAAACAATAAAACAAAAATATAATTAAGAACAATTCAAGCCACCCAGATGCATTCATAGTTCAGCTCGGATGCCAAATTCTGTTAATAACTGCTTCCAGCTGCTCCGTGCTGCACAGCCATTTCTCACTGCAGCCTCTGCGCTGGAGCTGGGGAGAGCACCCGCCCTGCAAACAGGCACCGCTCTCGCGGCACTGGACCGGGAACAGGGCAAGGCTGCAAGCGGGAACTAAGGGTGGGAAGAGCCCTAAACCACTGCTGAGCATAATCAGGACTACAACGTAGCCTATGGAACCCCTCTTGGTGCTGGGCACTTGGGAGGAGGGGGAGGCATACTGCCGCTTTAGGGCCTGTGTATCAAAGTGATTCCTCTGCATGGTCTCTGCCTTCTGCCCCACAGCTGCTCTCACGGCTACAATTTCCTCCAGCAAGAGAAAGACAGGGGTGTGAGCCTTAAAAGCAAATAGCCCTTTACAAAAGAGGGTGCATATCAGCCTCTCTGCTGCCTCTCATTCTGGGGGCTGAAAATAATAATACCAGATACCTTTGCTTGTCCTCCCTTTTTTGTTCTTGGTATTCTTTTAGCTGTGTATTAGGATCCACATTTTTATGAGGGTTTTTTTTTTTTCCCAGACCAGGAGGGCTCATAACTTAAATTTTTAATGTTGAAACACCGAGATTCACCTCTGCCCAGCCACTGTGTGAGTGCACACACACAGACACACACACACAGACACACACACACACAGAGGGCTCTGGCCATGCAGGCATGAACGTGCAGTGCTAGCAATTCCGAAGTTTCACGAGGGATGATGTTTGTCCTGTAAGAAAAAACTGTCCTAATATAATCATATAACCTTTCTACCACTGCTAAGAGACAGGGCATGAGGACTGCCAGCAAGAGCGAGAACACAGCAAAGACAGAGAAGAGGCACAGAGGGGAGCTGAATGACTTTTTTTCCCCCTCAGTCCCCTTCTTTAATTAACAGCAAGTCTAGTCTGTGGTGCTATAAATGGCCCGTGTTTGTTAATCACAGCTCATTTGGTTGTGTAGGAAGACATAAACAGCTTCAAGTGTGACTGATCAGAGCTGCAGAGCCAGTCCCCCAGATTATTTTCACTGCTCCCATGTGCAGTAGCTCTTAACGTGCTTAAGCCAGGCCTCAGTTCCAGTGGGTGCTGGTGGAGTCGCCTGTGGTTGGGCTTTAGCTGAGAGAAAAGAATCCAGCGATGCTGTGCCTATTCTCAAGTCCCTGCTATGCAGTCACACATCCAGCAATACCTCCCACCCTTGCCATGATGAGGTAACTACGTTTGCAATGTGTCTTTTGCAGTTTACTTTGTTCCTGCTGTACCCACTTGCTGGTCAAAGAACAGATACCTCTGCTCTGCTCTTCTAACACCTCTAGTCATCTATCCACTCCTTGTCCATGCAGCTCCACACAGCCCCCTCCTCACCTGCCTGCCAAAAACCTCTAGTAGCCATCTGGCAGGTGTGCAGCCATCTTCAGACCACCACACACATCCCGTTGTATCCTGCCTGTCTGGCAGCCTTCTTCAGTTGGTGTTGCCTGAGTCAGGGCTGCTGGAGCTTCTTCTCTCCTACCAGCATTTGCCTGCTTGCTGCTGATTGGCTCCACTTCCCTCTCCTTAATTACACATTACCCTGCAGCCTTTCCTGTCCCACCACTCCATGACACCAGCAAGAGTTAGCAACAGAGACAACTTCCGTGTTTGCACTGAGTGTCTGACTTGTGTCTGAGAAGCCCAAGAGCAACTGATAGTATTTTATCAAAAACAAAGTAATTGAGAAGGGGAAAAGCATCAAGGAATGACTTGTCATAAGACCAAGAAAAATGGTGTACCAAGAACTGAACAGTATATGACTGACAGCTCTGTAACGCCGTAGACGCAGCTGTTTCAGCGACTGCTTTTAGGCTAAGCTGACCATTTGATATATCTTTGCTTCTCTACCTACTGACTCAACAACAGACTACTGTACTAGAGATCTCAGAGATTATCTGTTCAGGTGGGAGGGCAAGAACCTGGTTTTGTTCCATGTAACTCATGCCAAGATAGTAGCTCTGAATGATGGCAAACTTTTAAAGAAAATTTGTAAATGGATCTTCAAAATCAGTCTTGCATTTAAAATCTTCTGGCTACGCTGATCTTTTGGTGCTGGAGGAACAGAGTTTACTTACCTTCTTTCTTATGTATAATCCTGATTCAGCTTTGAGTGAACAGTAGTAGCAGATAGGAAAGCCTGTCCTTCAGCCACCCTGTGACTCCATCGTTCAGTCACCCTGCGATTCCAATATTACCCCTTGGGACTGATCTGCAGTTCAGAAATGGCTTCCATGGCAAGACACCTGTCACTGGTGCTGGTACTGCTGGATAACCACAGCCTTTTCCTTCAGCTCGAAAATAAGCCGTGAGAGGCTTTCAAACCAAACCTCTCTGAGACCCTACCATACTTTTTGTCCAACTTCACCTCACATACAGGGACCTGCTGCCTTCTTCCCCTGGTTCTGGCTCTGTGTGGTCTCTGGTACACCTCCTGTGGCTCTTGGCTGCTAAAAGATTTTTGGTGTTCATATCACAAGGTCAAGAAGATTGATTCTCAACCTTCCCACCCTTGGATATTCAGAGGGCAATTTATGGCTGCAAATAAAGATGATTCAAAGGCTCCAAGAGGATTTGCAGAGATTTGAAAAGTTAATGCTTACCTAGCTCGGTCTAAATTGCCATAATCACCCCACACCTCTGCAACAGTGGTTTATATGGGAGCTGTAAGAATCATCTTATTCTTAGGAGAACTACCATGTGTGCCTGCTAAGCCAGTTGCATTGCATTGCTGCTGGTGGTGAGTGAGCCAGTTACAATCTTTCATCATCTCTCAGCTGAAGATGGAGAAGGAACCAGAGATCAATTTTGTCTTTCACTGTCAGACCTGAGCCCATAGGACAATGTTTGGGAGCAACCACTGAATGAGTGATAAGTTACAGATTTAATGATACACACAAGACAGGCTTTGATGAGAGCTTTTCTACTCTCACTCTTCCCTGCTGAGGTGGGCGTCTACATGCTGCACTACTGTCTACCTGTGACTGAAGAACACTCATGGTCTCTGGGAACCTGGCTGCTGATGTGTGGCCAGAGGGACAGCAGCTCACAGTCAGCAGTGCAAACTGTTATCTGAAGTTAGAAAAAAGGTTATTTAAACTCATGCTCATTGGATGATTGCAGATGAGTATGAGTAGTCACCAAAGGTTTTGAATGTATAGGTCTTCTAGCTGTGCTGTGGTGATTCACAGCATCATGCCCTGATTCTGTCCCTGACGGTGATTTTACTTCAACAGGAAGGGGTTTTTCTTCATCACGCTAAAGCTATTGTGGACTACCTCAGCTATTTCTGTGCCCTCAGTTACAGACAGACAAATCAAGGAGATGATGCTCAGCTATTTATCAGTACGCGTATGTCCCAATAGAGTGGTACAAGGCTAAGAATTTCTGCCACTGTACTTTTCATCAGTGTAAGAGAAAGAAAGATCAAGTCAATCAAGTCTAACAGTGATTATGCATCTAATTTTTGCTCAGCCAAAACAACGTCAAGGACAAGTTTTTCAAGAGCTCTTGACTATGGCAAAGAAGTGCTAACTCCTTTTTTTTTGGCTGCTACTCTCATTAATCAACACGATTTGTGCTTCCATTGTGATAAGAAGCACTTCAGAAAGATGCCAAATACAAATATAATAATTAACAGCAAAGTGAGATCAAACCAGAAGATGCTGGCTGAGGGAGACACAGCTAAGTTTTCCCACACCATCATTTTATCATATTAGTTTCTTTAGTGGCCATTTTCTAAGGAGATAATAAATCCTTCAGAGAAGAGTAAGTCTTACTGTTGAGGCTGCTAATACAAATAAAGATTGCTGGCCTTCTTACCTGTCCACAGAATATCTAAAACACTTTGAGGGCTGGGGTAGATCATGAGAAAATACACTTGACAGTTTGGTTTTAAAGCTCTTCAAAGGTAAAGAGTTTCTCTGAACTTTCTGAAACCACAAAACTGCGCAGGAATAATATTTAGATACAGTTTAAAAGCATCCGAATCCCTCTTCAAACTCCAAAGTCTACCACTTGGATGCCACACATCCCTCAAAACCACAACACAGCTGCATGAGCCCCTGGAACACATGCCCCTTGGCATACCTCACAGCTGAATACTTTGAGCCTTTGGTAGTCCATCCATGAAGATCTCTTTTTCGAAACCTTTCTGGCAGTCCTTGTAACACTAAGGTGCGGCACTCCTAAGTAATGTAAACAACTCTCATCATCCTTATCAAGAAAAAACATAAATAGCAAATTTAATATGAGGCTTAAAGTCTTAAAATAACTTGTTAACCTTCTTCTCCTCATTCTCTTGCCCTTCCAGAAGCTCATACCTTCATCTTTTCAGCCCAACGGCCTTAGAACTAAATTATGTACATTTTATCAGACCTTTTTAATTGCTGCTAAAGAATATATTTAATGTTTGACGATAAGAATATATCATGAGCTGCAAAAAGCGTTGAGTGTGTTGATAATAATTAGGTGTGACTTCATGTAATCTTCAACTGAAGCACTTCCACGATCTGGGCATTCATCCACTTTCTTTCTTTTTTCTCTCCCTCCCTCATGGAAGCTTTTCTGTTGAATAAGCACTGAGCTCGTCTTTTACCATAGGAAGGGGAACATGGCCTCCCCTTTACCCTGAGGCATCTTGTCAGGCACTCTTGCAATCTCAATTCCTCTAGAAAACACCAAGAGTCAAAATAATTGATGGGAGGGAAGGGTAAATTCAATAGAGGTACACAAAAACAGAGAGAGGGAGAAAGAGAGGGTGATCGCAGGCATCTTAAGAAACTGGCAATTAAAAAAAAATAGGCTTTAGTTCCTGTGTGTTTAATTTTCCTTCTTCATTTATTCATGATGCCTATGCCTCCCTTGTCTTCCGGGTACTTGTAGGGCAGAATTTATTTTGCTGTCCTTTGCAGGACGTTAGTATAGATCCATGCTGCCACACGTTCAATTCCCATCAACACTCAACCTGCAGTGTTTTTGTCTTCCTCCAGCTCCCTGTGTAATGGCTCACATCGGGCATGAAGACGCCAGTCTCTTGAAGAGGCTAATCTTTTCCTGAGATAAACCCAGCAACAATTTACCCGAGTTCCTGAATGGCAGAATAATAACCTCATTTTGAGACTGAACTGTAGACCTTCTCCTGCCAGCATTGTCAGACATCAACTACTACAACGAGAAGTACACCCTGAACCTACAGCTCATACTATAAGCATTTCTTCCTCAGCATTAATGCATGCCCATTAATGCAACCGCTCAAGAATACACAGGGAAAATATCAGTGGAATTTAAATCACTTGACCCAAGAAAGAAAACCATCAGGTGTAGCAGAGGCAGGAGCAAACTTTCTGTCCCACATGGCTCGTTCTGGCAGTATGACCTGCCTGTAATCCTGGAGCATACTGAGAAGGGAGAACTGGAGAGATTCAAGATGCTCCTCTCTGCTGCAGACATGACAAAGTGATTGGAGAACAAGGACCAGACCATTCTTTGCCTGGAAACCAACAGCTTTTTTTGCTTCATTGCTTCTGTTCCTCTGTCAGAACAAGACAACTCACTCGCAAAATACCTGTGATTGCTAGAAGGAAAGGTCTTGCTCTCCCTGGGATTCTTTTCACTCTGTTTGATTAGTTTTATTAACAACTATAGACTCAGTTCTTACGTCTTCAGATGAAAATGTTGCATCATTACAATTGTTTCACAGCAAGACACATTCAAAACCTACTAATGCTTTGTGTGTGCTATTAATTACCTTGTCAGAAAGCCTGAAAAAATGAGCTGTATTTAATCCACCAGCCAGAGAAATTCTCTCAAACAAGCAAAGGCAATTGCCGGGAGTTTTGCTAACAATGTTGTATCCAAAGGGTGATATTCAATATGCTGCATATGGAAGGGACCAGGCTGTCCTACAGTGCTCTTAAAGGTGTAAACATGACTCATTATTGTGCTATTTCTGTATCATCAGGAAGGCAGGGATATGTTACTTACATTTTGCAGACAATTTAGCTTAAGACCTATGCCCAATATCACACAAAGAATCCCTGGCCGAAGTGGGAATGTACTTTGAACGTCCTGAATTCCAGTTCCCATCTCATCCCTTTCTTATCTCATTCTTAATTCATGCTGAACAGGGTCTACACCCAAATGACAACCATAGTGCACCACATAACCCCGTCCAGAACTCAAAGGGAAACAAGGGAGAAGCAGGTCAGAGGTGATGTTGACTTCATCTCCTTGCGTACCTCAAGAACTGCAGGCAAAGAAGCTGAAACTCTGGGAGCTGAAAATTCACTTGAGGTGTTCGAGGCTCAGGAGGTGAAAGAGAAACATGTAAAGGAACTCATATTCAAGGAACCTCTCACTGAACTACACTCCTAGATTTCCATTTATAAACCATATATTTGAACCAGGACAGCCCCATCCTCCCCTTCAGTGTTTCCTTTGTGACAAGCAGGTGAGTAAGGCAGTGAACAAGATCGGGTCTGCAGACATGGAGAATGCATGATACAGGGTGCAGTAATGAACGTGTACGAAGCACATGATATGCTGTGTGACCACAGTGCTCCACTGAAGTTCAAAATCTTTGTGGTGTAGGACTTCGAACTTTTTATAGCTCTGTAGTACTTTTTACTACTGGTTTGGGAAAAAACTTCTCTATTTAATCTAGCAGAACTTGTGAAATCAAAAGATCACTGAGAGGAAGCAGAAGAGTAGAGTGAACAGGTGATTTCATAATCCTATTCATCATATAGCCTGGCAAGCTACGTGTCCTGGGGTTTGCTGTAGTTTAGATTAGCTGGAATCATGAAGATCCAAAGGAAACAACATAAAAATTACCCAAACTTCTCAGTGCATTTTTGTTTGGAGCCCTCAAAGGGACAGTTGCAGGCTTCATCCCAGACTCTGCCTGGAGACTGTCATTGCTCTCCCCATTATATCTTGGCTGAGTAACAAGAAGCTTTCCAAGATGAGTCAGTAAAACACACACAGCATTTTGAAGCAGGGCAATCAACCTGTTATGTAGTATGTAATCAACATTTGTACTGTCAATACTGAGGTTAGGCTGGTAGGGAGATGCTGATACCATCAGGCCTGGAATGCATGCCATCATGGTGATGCTGGGATGCTTGTTTGTCCATCCTGGGTGCTCTCTTGCTGGCCTGGGCCTTCTGTCTCTGGAAACAAGGTAGACATGTGTGGTATGATCAGAAGAACAGGTTTGGCTAATCGTCCTGCTCCAGGCTCTAGTCATAAAGGGCAGGAACTTGTGGACAGCTGTGATTAGGTCATTTACATCTATTAGCTCTTCTGGCGTGTTTCAATCCTCCTTTCTCCACCCCACTCTCCTCCCAAATAAACAAGTCACCCCTGAATACTTTTTCCCTCTCAGTCCAAATTTGGCTACATCCACACCCAAATTCTTTACTTCTGATAACAATACATAGATAATCTTGACCTTATATGACATTACTGGCACTCTTACGTAGGCAGTGTAGGTGTTGCAAGAGTCCACGTCCCAGAAGGTCCCCAACCCTCCCTTATAGTTATCTATGAAGTCTGGTATTCCTCACATAATTCACTTTCAACCATCTGTGAAATCCATCCATTCCTCACGGCGATACATGTAACTTTTGTTGGCTCCTCACACTGGTAGCTGTCACGTCTGGCAATTGCTCATGTCATGCCCAGTGGTTTCCTATGTCCCTTTCAGTTAGCTCAAAGGCAAGTCAGGGCATAGTCGTCTGCCTGAAGCCCTAAAAAATACTATTGATTTTCAGCCTGCAATGTTCACATCAGCTGTGTGCTGCAAGAACCATGGAGCAGTATGAAAAAATCTGGACAGAATCAGACTAAAATCACCCTGGAACTTACAGAAGCTCTGACAGGAACTCAGGTGCATCAGGACTCACAGCCAGGCTGTATTTCTCAGCAGGGAGATTTTAGATGATAAATGGTTCCCTGCATCAATATACTGTCTGCCACAAAAGCTATAGTTTATGCTACATAGGTGCACAGCCCACTTTCACAGCATAATGAACCAACCATTTCATGAGAGAAGAACATTTTGAACAATGATGAAGCAAACGCTCTGCCTCACAGGTGCCATGGTCTGATCAAGTGTGCAGCTTCCTGGTCACAAATCACAGCTTTGTATCAAGGCCAAAGTCAGGCTTCACTAACACCCATGCTTTTACTTCCTTTGGCTTTTTGTAAAAGCTACAGGCAACCTTTGCTTGTCTGGTGAAGAGCATGCATTTTTCCAAATGCAGTACTTTTATAGTGAGGATGGTTTCCGTGCTGTGAAGAACACTGGCATACACACAGAATAGCCCCACTCCCACAAAACCTTGGCACCTAACCGCCAATCCAAATATGGGAGCTACTACCCCTCACTAAGAAAGAAAATGCCCAGGAATCATGGTAGGCATTTGTGTAAGGTGTAGTAATGAAGGCTAAATGGTCAGTGAAGAAAAGTGTGTCCCCTGCATAACATCCATATTATACAGGAGAGTGTTTCCTCTGTAAATGACACACCACGAAAAAATAATTCCTCCCTTTCCAATGTTGGCTGTTGCAAACCTCAAGAGCTGAGAGGGGCTCAGCAGTGGAAGTCAAACATCCTCTAAGTCTCTTCTGAAGCCCAGAAAAAGGAAAAATGAAATCTTCTTTCCCCCTTAGTAAAATCAGGGGAATTACAAAAGTAGTCCTGAAATAATTCCTGGGCTTAGCTTGCTGCACTGCTTGAGTAGAAGCGTAGTGCTGCAGCTGCTGGCTCGTGGAAGTGACTCTGAAACCTGGCTTATTAGTCCAGCCCCTTGTCCTGTCCTAGACACCTATCTTGTCTTCGCACCTCCCAGTTAAAATTCTTATTACTGCCTTCTTTTCCACCATAGAGAAGAAATGGAGATTGTGAGATTTGTTTTAAAGTTGAAATACTGTCATCATACTGGCACCCAAACCACCATCAGGTTATTAGCTACCTGCTGTGTCCCTCTGCTCTCTGCTCCACTGACCAACCCAGGGCTTCCAAATGTCCCAAGATTTGCAGCACTTGCTGATGTCCCCTATCACAGCACTGCTGAGTACGTTTGATTCCCTAGGGATCCCCTGTGCACTTGCCTTGCACAGCCTCATGGCCAAAGCGTGTTTGGTGAGGAGTACTTGG
>NW_010401375.1:0-1711 GCF_000710305.1 Buceros rhinoceros silvestris
AGCGGAGTTGGGCGGGACGGCAATGGCGGCGTCGGGGGGTAACTCCTGGTTTCAACATTGAAAGTAGTTGATGCCCTTTAGACACCCGGTGACGTCCGACAGCCGTTGTTCCCGGGGAGAAATTGCCCCCTTCTCGTTTTTCTCTTCGGCGCGGACAGCAGGTGTCGCAGCACTGCTGGGGTCGGACAGGGCCGCCGAACGGTTGCACAGTGGGTGACAGCGTTGTGTTAAATCCTGGCTGTTGGTGACACGCCGCTCTAAAGACCTCTGCGATTATATTGTATATATTGCCTCTTTCTAGAAAATCCTGGGTAGCTGTCTTAAAAAAATTAAAATGACACATTTGGGTCAGGACTTAAAAGCAGGCTCTTTAAAAAAAAAAACGAAACAGTCTGCATTATTAGTTTTTATTTTTAACAGTGCTGCTGGGTGTTCGTGCTGCCTCAGGGAAGAGCAGGCCAGTGTATTTTAGCACGCGTGTGTTAGCCCTGTGGTCCCTTATGGTCCCTGTATGCCTCCCTGCATTTTACCAAAGACCAAGCGATGCCATGGTGCCCTTTTTATGCGGTGAGGAGGGGGTGCCTGGTTGAAGCCTGTATTGGCGTTGGCAAAGTGGTGCTGCAGCCTCTGCACTGCTCCAGCATACCGGACCCATGAATCCAACCAGCTCCTGATCTGGTGGTGGCCAAGGCAAGGTGAGAGAGAGGGACTAAGGTGCAGTGCTACAGGGTTACTGCTTGGCATGGTCCTCTTGTCCCACCTGAAGTGCTTGTGCTCAGCAGCAGCCTTCTGCTATCTATTGACGTGCCTCAAGATATGTGGAGTCTGCTGGTGTCACCTTCAAGGGAGGCTGTGATGTGATACATCTTGCTCAAACACAATTGAGGTACTGTCTCCTGACAGTCTAAATACCCTAAGGCTGATAAAGGGTAGGTGAAGGTAGAAAGATGAGGAGTCTTGTCCAAGATATGTAGTTACCTTGGTAGCAGAATCAGGAAGAGCTTCTTTGCTCCTCTTTCGAGTGTTCTAGACCATTCTGTCTGACATAAAGGTTGAGACGCTGACATCCTTAACGCGATAATGGCAGGAAATACACTTGAGGTGAACACACACTTTTTCCCTTAGGAGAATGAAGCTGCTAATGCTCATTGTTGATACCTCCAGCCAACTTGTTCTTAAAGCCCTAGGGTGAGGTTTGTAGCAAAACCAGAGAGCACCTCGCAGTCCGCAATGGTGCAAAGTCATATTCATTAGCAGCTTAAGCTGGAAGAGCCCACTAGGGTCATTCACAAAGTGAGTGTGTTCCTGTGCCCTGACTGCCGTTAACACATGCTATTCCTGATTACAGACATGTAAACTACATCCCTTTCTGCAGGGTTCAAAAGTGGGTTATTAATTTAGCTGACTTTGAATGTTTTTCACATTGACTGCTTTATTGCTGTGTTTGTGTCCTTCCCCACCCCCCCATTACAGGAATGTGCTTGAAGTGATTGATTTCCACCATGTTCTCACACTGCTCACAGGATCTATTAAAGATTGCAAATCTTCATCTCCGGAGTCCAAATTTAAATGTATGTTTACGAAACCACAGAAGAGATTTCAGCAAGTCCCTGCCTGCATATCGAAGGAAAGTAGTTGTTACAGGTATTGGCTTAGTGTCCCCTCTTGGTGTGGGGACGAAGTTTGTGTGGAAGCGCCTTCTCCAAGGAGA
>NW_010401376.1:0-1797 GCF_000710305.1 Buceros rhinoceros silvestris
GGCCGGGCGGTTCCCGAGGTGCCCGCCAGCTCCTGAGGTCACGGCAGGAGTTAACGGCGCCGCGCAACAACGCGGATCCCTTCCCTTCTACGTAGACACTTTCCTCACCGTGCCATTCAAACGGGCGTGATGACAAGAATGCGCTTGTTCCATCACGGACCGAAAATCCCGGGTTGTTTTGTTTTGGTTGGTTTTTGGGGGTTTTTGTTTGTTTGTTTGTTTTTAATTTTAGCCTTTCCTGCAGCTATTCATTCTCATCTTCCATAAACTTTGTTACTCAGGGTAGTTTGAAACTAAAAGGAGGTTTATAAAACTCAGTCTGCATGATATATACGAACCCTATAACTTTTAAACTATAAAAAAGCACCAAATAGAAATTATACTATGCTGAATGTATAATGTTTGCCTGATATACCTCAGGGTTCAGAGCCCTGGGCGCGGGGGTGGGGGCACAGATTCCGGCTCCCTTTCCAAATCGGAGGCCGTCCAGCTTGTATTTTAGAAACCATTCTAACACAATTCCTGAGCGGACAGATTTCTGCTCAGCCCTATTTAAAGGAAAATGGGTTGGATTAGAAAACGCACTAAATGGGACCTTATTTAACCTCTGTGGACTAATGAGACACTGAAGATAAATCGCTTTATTCCTTGGGTGACAAATACCTGCCTTGTTGTTTGTTAGCTTAGTGAACTACTTCAATGTGATATGTTTTGGTATGGGTTTTTTTTTTTTTTTTTTCATCTTGTTTTGGTTTGGTTGGGGGGGTTTTTATGGTGGGTAAATACCTGCCTTGTTGTTTGTTAGCTTAGTGAACTACTTCAATGTGATATGTTTTGGTATGGGTTTTTTTTTTTTTTGTGATCTTGTTTTGGTTTGGTTGGGAGGTTTTTTGTGTGTGGTTTTTTTTTTTTTTTAATATGCCTTTTCCCAGCTGCAGCATCCAGCGTGCAGAGCATCCAGCGATGCTCCTGATTCCGCAGAAGGATCTAAACGGCTCCGGCATTTCGGAGCGCCTCGTCACCCCCAGATGTACATTTATAAATAGGTAGATGGTTCTGCTCATCCTTTTGTTTTCTCACAGGCGAAACGTTTACGGTTTGGTGGCAAGTTTACTCCCCGTTTCATTCACGTTGCGCCAATCAAAGCTATTGTAAAAAATCTCAACTTTCAGGCCGGGCTGCGCGGCTGAAAGCTGTTTCCTTCGTGAATCCAGCGCTTGGGCGATGCAAGACGGTGCGAATGGACATGTGGCGGCTGAGGTTTCGCTTAGTCACACGGGACCGTGCCTGTGCAGGCTTTGCCCGGCCGAGGGCAACCCCCTGCCCCACGGGCTGGGGATGTCTCCTCACACCCCCGCTCCACCCAACCGGGACAAGCCTCCTCCGGCAGCCCCGGCTGCGGCGCTTCCTGGCCCCGGCGTACCCCGGGAGGCCAGGGGATGCTGGAGCGGGGAACTCCGCTACTCCCCTCCCCGCACTTCCATCTGCCTCCGCTTCACCGTCCCCAGCTCCTCAACAGTACCCCCAACCCTGCAGAAAGAAGCTGTTGGGGCTAAGCCCTCTCCAGCCGCTGCTTTCCTAGCGTGCAAGGTCCCCTGGCATCACCTGGCATTTTTTCTCCCAAGGAAGCTCCATTAAAGCCTCTGGAGGTTGCATCAACCCGTCCCCAGGCATTCCCCTCCTTGCCATCCCCGGGGAGTCACGGGAAAGAAGTTCTTCGGGAGGCGGGCGGGTAATGAATCACCGCGGTCCGCAGGACAAATGGAAGCGCACATGGGAGCCCCGCCGTCCAAGCGG
>NW_010401376.1:2027-3477 GCF_000710305.1 Buceros rhinoceros silvestris
CCCGGGAGCGCTGGAGCAGAGCCGGGGAAATGCCCTCTGCAAACTTTTAATGAAATCACTGGCGGTATCGATTTTTGTTTTTAGTGGTGCTTCAGACATTGGAAATTGTTCCTCTTGGGGATAGGGGAGGAGGGCAGAAGGAAGAGGTGCGACGCGAGCTCTATTGGACGTGGAGTTATTTCATATTTTAGAAAAGATGTGTAAGGTCACATCTTTAGAAAAGGTGTGTAAGAGGGTCCTCCGGAGAGCAAGGACACTCCGGGAGCCTTGAGCCAGCCCCGTAAAGCTGGGGGCTTTAGCCATGCAGGGGTTGCCACTTTGAAGGTATCACTTTGAAGGCCCTTGGTGGACTTTGGTGGAAGGCCGGCGGGACCGGGACCGGGACCGGGACCGGGACCGTGCCCGGGCTGTCACTGCCCCGCTCGCTAATGAAGAGCCCCGGGAGAGCCGGGTCTGCCCCTCGGACAACGCGGCATTTTCTATTTGCTCCTTCTCCAAACTGTTTAGCAATTACTAGTAGCGGCTAAGTAAATTGCAAGTAAACCTAGTGAATTAGGATGATTCTCTATCAGTTTAATTTATGTTTTATAGTTAGTTTAGCCTTCTGATTTGATTGCCTTGCTCCTTCTCCAAACTGTTTAGCAATTACTAGTAGCGGCTAAGTAAATTGCAAGTAAACCTAGTGAATTAGGATGATTCTCTATCAGTTTAATTTATGTTTTATAGTTAGTTTAGCCTTCTGATTTGATTGCCTTAGTAATGTGAATTGCCTACAGCTGCTGATGATACAGCTTTAATTCTGTTTTAAAGGTCATGTAAACATGCGCCTGTAGCATAAGGAATGCAAATTCAATTCCCTTTTAATGCTTCCTCACATTCACTTCACAGCCTTCACCTCGAAAATTAGCAGGATTTAATAGAAAAGCGCTGGGATGTTCTGGTTCCATCAGGAGCCCCTCTCCCGCCCGGGCGGGGCTCTCCCGGGGCCACCCCACGCCCCGGACGCCAGCACCGCTGCGCTTCCCACGCCCGTTTGGGGGAAGATCAAGGCGACCCCCGCCCCGGGACGGAGTCATCGTCTTCACCTCGAAGCTTGGTTTAGCTGTAGGTAAATAACACCGGAGAACGCGGCGATATCGCGAATCGCCGCCCCGTAGGAGCGGGGCCGTGACGCAGGTGTGAGGCTATGCGCTAGGCTGTGGTACAGCTGCGTGTTCCCCGACGTCACGGGGAGAGACGGTGCCTGGGAAGGAGAAACTGGGTAGAAACAGTCGGTTTCGGTGGGGTGTGGAGGTTCCTCACAGCAGCGGGAGGAGAAGCTGTGCCGAGGTGCCAAGGTGATAGGCTTGACTGCGAGACGCCTGCGCCTTGAAGACAGACGTTTTCAGATTAATATTTAAACACAGCCAGCCCTGCGTTCATGAGAGATTGCTTCACCCTCTTGATTTCC
>NW_010401377.1:0-229 GCF_000710305.1 Buceros rhinoceros silvestris
CCCTGTCCCTTTTCCAGTTGACTGCAGCACCGACTGAGTCTTTCCAGTTAATTTACTTCTGCACAGAGACCCAGCTGGCCACCAGTTGAAGTTGGCACAGTCAGAGCGGAATCACAGGGAAAAAAGCCCAGCTCTGATCGCTTGGTTAGGCTGGTTTTGTCTGGAGCGCCGGAGAAAAGAGCAGGTTATTCACCCGAGCTCACTGCCCCCCCTTTTCGGGGCAGGTTTT
>NW_010401377.1:500-770 GCF_000710305.1 Buceros rhinoceros silvestris
AGGAGGCAAAATGTCAGCGGGCTTCAACGGGGCGGGAAGCTCCCCCCGTGCGCGGGGCCCGGCCGCGATCCGCCGCGTTTTTGCTTTAGTCCTTCAAACACGCAGGGGTTTGTTGCGTGACGGTATAAACTCACGGATAACGACACTGAACAAGTTCTGCACAACTGTATCTACAGAGACGGGCAGAGCCGCTCCCCGCCGCCCATCCTGCACTTGAGCCCTGCCCGAAATCTCCGCGGGGAGGGAGCGGCCTCGCACAAGCGGCGGGAG
>NW_010401378.1:0-14277 GCF_000710305.1 Buceros rhinoceros silvestris
CGGAGAGAGCTCGGGCACCCGCCTGTCCCGCACCGCAGTCCGCGCCGCTGGCTGCAGGCCCGGCGTGGGAAGCAGCAGCGAGCCGTGGAGATCGGCACTCGCCGGCACGAGTTCCTCCAGAAGCAACCGTGGGCCTGACACCCCGGCGGGGTCGCTTGTCGGGAGAGTGAAGGGAGAAACATCGGATGGAGTATATCCTGCCTTCGCCTTGGGTTGTGCTCCCCAGCGGTTCTCAGTGGTCAGCAGTGCTGCCAGACTAGCTGAGCGTTTCAGGTGAAGGCTGCAGAGACCTGCCTAGAGCCTGATCCTCGCTGGAACTGCCTTCCTGCCTAGAGGGAGGAAATGCGAAGTTGGGTTTGTAATCGTGGATGCTTTGGAAATGTGGCAAACCGAGATGGAAACCCCAAACCGACTGAAAAGGTGGATGCTGTGGGTGAGACGTTGCCATGTGAGCAAGTCTGGAGGGCACAGTGGAGCTCAGAACGACTTGGTATTTATGCTTTGGCAAAAAAGGCAAACTGTCACTCAGGAATGTGTTTATGGTTCACAACTGGAGACAGCACAACTCTCCACTCAGCACTGAAAGTCCTTAGTTGTATAGTTGTGTTCTGTCCTTCTGCTTTTAAGAAAAAGGTAAATAAACTTATGAGACAGATAACAGAAGTGGTGGATTTAGGAAACGGTCTAATAAAGAATGTCTCTGTCTCTTGCCTAGAAAACAATAAGGGAGTGAGGTCTTACTCCATTTTCTGGCCTTTTTCAGTTAGATCTGTTCACAGATTTAGGCTTCTGGTTCTGTTTCAGCGGTGTAGGGTGTGTGGTTGTACTGCAGTGTATATGATTGAACTGATGCCATAGGTAACAGTAAAAGCTTCTGTAGTTGGGTGACTGTTGTCCACACAATTTCTGTTAGATAGATCTGTGACCCTATTGCTAAGCAGTGTTTTGTCCCAGAACGTGTTGTGTTCTGGTTTTGTTTTTTTAACATTTCCAAAATAATCTTAAACGTTTGGAAGGTTCTCACTTTATGTTAATTTCTTAACCACTTATATTTAATGTTTCTGTTATCTGTGATGTTACTTGTTTCATGTGATTTTTTTTTTTGTTTGTTTGTTTTTGAGTGGATTTCTTTCTCTTGCAATTTTGAAAACATGGAAGGACTTGAGATGCTGTCTGTTGTGCATTCTGTTAAACCTCGGGATGGAAATTTAAAGCCCATCCATAACAAGGTGTTACGATCTCTCTGTAACATCTGGTACTTTGTAGAATTTGTTACATCATCATTTTCCTGTGCAAAAGTCCAAATAGGACTCAGAGTCTCTAATTAACTTCTTAACAGTTTTTACACAGGGAATAACTGGTAATGTGAACTGTTTATTTTACTGAACAAATTTATAAAAAAAGCTTCTGATACTAATTTAGAAATCATATCTATGAGAACTGTCTTGTCTCATTGTTGCCTGGGAGTTTTGCATGCAGAAAGACAGAAGGACAGTATACTCAGCAGGGATGAGTTCCTGTGGAGCACGCTGCACTGAGACGTCGCAGATGCCTGCTAGGTCCTCAGCCTATGTTTAATTTACACTTCCTTCCATTGAATTCCTTGCATACGGAATTGTTGCCATGAAGGCTCAGAGTTTTCTAGACGTTACATAGTCTACTCTGTAGGAAGTAATCTGCAATATGTCCCTACCTAATGAATTTGATGTTGTTTTTTCTTCTAATGTGTGTATGGGAAGTATGAGGAAATAAGGTCTTAAAAATCTCAGTCATCACACATGTCAGGGCCTGTGGGAGGGGAGAAAAAAAAAAGGAAGGAATGAATTGGACATGTGAATTCACAGAAGTCAGGTTGAGAGCATTGTATCCACAAAAAAAGGGGTAAGAGAAGGGTGTTTGGACACACAATTTAGCTCCGTTGAACAGAATTTGTGCCATGTTTTGTCATGAAAACTTTCTGGAAGCCTGAGGATAATGGTGCCTTGTATTTTGGAAATAGGTAGGAAAGGAGTGAGTAGATTTCTAAATTATTGATGTAAAGACTTGAAACCTCCATGAACAGCCAGGATTGATTGCTGAAATCTCATTAGCAGTTCCCTAAGCCACTAGCTGGAAACATTCTACATGTCTGTCACAGTTTCTCAGGGATGCGTATCTTTAAACAGGGATGGCGCTGATGCTAGCGATGAAGGCCAGATGGCATGTGGCACAAATGAAGCCATCCCTGGCGGAGCTGAGTCTTCGCGTAAAAATGAAGACCTGTCTGATAATGAACTGCGTGAATATGATTTGGAAAATTATGACGAAGAAGAATATGCAGGTAAGAAAAAGTTGAATGTCAGATATCTAAGTGAAGAACCTTTTCACTTCTTGTTGTACTTAAGAGATTAGTATCCTAAAGCTACGCAGCCCTGTGTTTCAAATGCTGGGAGTTCACATTTTTAACAATTTGCTTGTCCCAGGTTTGGAAGTCATTTAGCGAGTGAAACAGTTCAGTGTCCCCCTTCCTGGCACTAAAACTGAGAGCGTGTTGGAAAGGTTGTTACTCCCCCTGCTGTAGTGCTGGAGCAGAGCAGCAGAAGTCCCTGAAAGCAGTTTACCTTACTGAGGTTCTTGGGTTTGGATCTTGAAAGTTCATGTAGCCCACACCTGATATTTTGCAGTACAGATAATACAGGTATTGGTACAGGAGTTTGTGACTTCACCTGTCATTGACATGTATAAAATATGTTCTGAATTTCCCATCTAGGTGATCTAAAACTTGGAGACTCTTTGGCTGCTCTGGCAGTGTATGGGAGTAATGAGCATGATCCTTACATCACTCTAAAAACCACTGTAAGTACTATAAAAATCTTCAATATCTTAAACAGCATAAGCTTAAAAATCAGTTACATTTTCCACACTGCCTTAGAGTCTGTAAGTACTTGCGGTCCTTTTCCAAAGGTGTGCCAGATTTTTGATCAGAGGGACCTTTTTCAGGGTTGCTTTGTGCAGTCCTCTCTACATGTGTCCTGTTAAGGCAGACTGTCTCATTATTTAAACCATCTGTGTCTGTATGTAGAGTGGTTTGTCACCTATCTAGCAGGACACAGAAAATGCTCAAAGAAATAACAAATCTGAGGCCACTAATGGCCCAAATTAGAATTCCCAGATTGCAGGACTCTCCCAGCCTTCATCTGTTTGTGGAAGAAACAGACCTGAGGTGGACTTAGGCTATGTGTCAAGTTAGAGGTATGGCATGAAGAAACATGTCCCTGTGAAGCGTATATGCACAGCATATTGCGCATGCCGGCATGTGGCTGGCTGCTTCTGCCTGTGTTAGTTTACACCAAGTATCAGGTGGAGAACAGTTTTGCAGGAGCTGGCTTTGTAGGAGCTCTGCAGGGGTTGAAGAAGCTGCTGGCTGTCGCCTAACACAAGCTAATCGTGTCAGCAGTGCTGTCCTGTCATGCAGCCAGTTTGTGCTGTTCTGGTGAACAGGGTTGCAGTACCTAAGGTAATCCTTCTACTCCATGTCAGTATTGCCTTAGCTAGACTATTGGGTGCCTCTTCAGAAAACACAGAGAGATTCCGGAAAATGTTCACAGTGTAGTTCAGGAGGTTAGATTGCAATTCATGATTGGCTTAATTTACACGAAAAGAACACAGAATTCAGCTATGAGGTGAGATTGTATGAGAAAAGGCAATGTAATCTAGACAGCAACCAGGAGAGACCGTTGCCATTTGGGGCAGGGTGATGGAGTAGATGAATTTTTGTGACCTTTTCTAAGCATAGAGATTCTGAGATTTTTCTGTGTAATGCCTTTTCTATACTATTTTGGATTCTTTACAAAGCTAGTAAGATGGAAAGAGAAGAGTAGCTGTAGGCTTCTACCACAACATCTAGTTAGTGCATCAGCGGACTTTGACGAATGTGTGTGGTCTCACACAAGGAGTTGTTATGGTGCCTTCACGTACTATAACAAAGCTCAAGGTGGAAGGTACATGTCTTATCTTTAAGATGAGTTCACTTGCTGTGTGTACTTCGGGGCACAGTATGTTTTCTCTGTGTTCCACTGACTGGTTGGTGATTTTTTTTTTTTTTTCCCTCCTGTGTACCAGTCGAGGAGAGAAATCCTTTAAAAAGCAGTTTTTATAGTCAAAGAGGTATTTGCACAGGGATTCAGAGAGAATATGAGCTGCATTTATTCTGTGTCAGAAAAGCTGACTTTCCTGCAGACTGAAAAAGTGAACAACTTTTTCTCAGGCCTTTCTTCCTACGCCCAAGTCCTTTCCTCAGATTCTGCAAGTGTACTTTTTAGTTCTACACTGTGCGTTTTACGCTGTCTTTTGGTACTTGCAACTGTTGAAGACTAAGTATTGTGTAACATGTAAGTTGATTCATTCAAAGAATTGCTTGATAAAATTCAAATATTGAAATGATGCTTGAAGTAAATAAAAAAGAAATTAAAAGCTTACAACAAGAAGTCCAAAAATTCTTGTATGTGTTATATATTTTAAGGATGGTACTTTCTGTAAGACTGTTGACTTTTAAGTACAGTTCTTAATTTTCCACTAATGTAAATTCCCTGAATGCCCTCCATTCCTTTGTAACAATGAAAATTAGATGAGAGGTTGCATCTGTTCTGGTACAGTTCAATGCCCAGTATAGCTGTAGGCAGTACTTTTCTGGAAATATTTTCCAGAAAGTAGACAGTGCTTTAATGCTTTTGGAATTGCTTTCTGGATGTGAGGAGCAGTTACAATATGCTTATTGTGTAAGAATGTTGTTACACTAGATAAGTGCTCAAGGCATGACAGCACAAGGGAAATAAGCTATGTGTGTGGGCTGCCGGTGGTGATTTTCTTTTCAGCAATGGGCTGCATCATGGTAGCCTCAAAATATAGTTTCATATTTGATAATTAAACAACTCTCTAAATCCACCTAGGTCCACCTGAGCAGTCCTTCAGTCCGTGTAATAACTATTCAATCTCTCCATGATTGAGTCTGCTTCCTGCCTATCTCTGTTTACCACTGTAGGATGGTTTTAGGCAGGTGAGCAGCAAGGTGTTGGGTTTTGAGTGTTTTTCAGTTATGATTAAAAAGTTATAACTGATTCAACCTTTTGAACATGTGTAGTTTTGTGCATTTATGTGCTTTGATTAACATCCATTGTCCTCTCTTTTTTGCTGTCCAGGATCAATATGAACAAGAGGACTTTTTGATCAAGCCCAGTGACAATCTTGTTCTTTGTGGCAGAGCTGATAAAGACTACTGTAGTTTGGAGGTCCATGGTAAGTAGAGCATCAGATATGTTCCTTACAGTGGACCTAGGAAATACGTCTTACCCAGTCTGTTCCATATGGCTGTGTGGAAGAGGGAGGGGGTTGGGTTTTGGAAGTTTTTTTTCCTCATCTGCTGTTTTCCAGAACTAGAGTATTTCATGTGGAGTTACTGTTATTTTGAGGATAGTGTGCCTTTTTTAGCTGTACAGTGTTTTCTTATTTAATTTATAACCACCCTTAGAAAACACTGTGGCATTTTTGTACTCTGAACATATGATCTTTCTTCCAAACAGTCTTATGTTCCACATCATGCAAGCTTTTTCTAGTGGTTTGCTGTTCTGTTGGGTTTTTTTCCTTCAGCTTTCTCCTTGCTTCTTTAAATGGGTGTTTATAGTTGTTTGTTTTTCCTCTTCACTGACGTCTTGTATATCTTTAATTCTTTTTCAGTTTATAATCACGAGGAGGACTCATTTTATGTACATCATGATATTATCTTGCCTGCTTACCCTCTAAGTCTGGAGTGGTTGAATTTTGATCCTAGTCCTGATGAATCACTAGGTAAATTACAATTGATACTGTAAATGGTCTGTTAAATATTTTTTTATTTGAGGAGTATGTAAATGTAGTGTTGTCACTAAATAGTTTCCTCCAGTGGAACGAACAGAAATAAAACCAAGATATTAAGATGAAAAACTGAATATAATTTTTTTGATCTGGTGATGCAGTCATCTTAGTGATGCTGCCATAACAAGTGATTTGACTAAACACTGGGTTTGTTGCAAAAATGAAGTTATTGTTAATTAGCAGACCAGAGCAACCTCTTCTCTAATCTGCTGTGTTTTCCAATTGCAAATGAAAGGTTGTTTATGTTCAAACTCATTATGGCCAAGGCAGTTGATTGACTGTAAAGCACAGCAAAATTTATGTATACTTATGTATATAGTAACCTTTTTCCTGTGTTTTACAGATGGGTTGGGTTTTTTCCATAGCACAGAGAATGTGTTTGGGGTTTTTTTTCCTTAAAAACCAAATAAAATATGTGGAACTTTATACAGCTTATTTGAACAGTTACTTGTACTGAAGGGGAGGAGTATTGGAGAGCAAGAAGATTTTTTTTTTTTTTTTTTTTTTTTTTTTTTTTTTTTTTTTTTTTGGCAACATCTGCTGCCAATTGATATTTTTAAATTGCTTCTTGTCAGTTATAAACATCAGATACGTTCAAATAGATTCTGGCACATAAGTTTTACTTAATCAAAGAAATAAGCAACAGCTGGGTTGCCCAATATGCTGTATTGTAACTCTAAATATGTGTGGTTGCCTTTGGGTTTCTGCTTGTAGGAAATTATGTTGCCGTGGGTAACATGACCCCAGTTATTGACATTTGGGACCTCGATGTAGTAGAATCCTTAGAACCAGTCTTTTCTCTTGGAGACAAAAAAGAGAAGAAGAAGAAAAAAAAAGGAAAGAAAGTAAGTATTGCAAAATGGTTTAGCTGGTTGGATGAAGGAAACTTAGAGCAAGAATAATGTCGTATTACTTTTTTTCCTACAATGAAAAAATCGTGTAATCTGGTTTAATTCTGTTATGTTGTAAGATGGTGTTTAGACAAGTTACAGAAGGTAGTGTCATAGTCAGCTACAATAGGTTAAAATTGGTATTTTCCTGTGATTCAGAGTTGAAGAGGCATTGAGCAACAAAGGACAATAATAAAAGGACAGCTAATAAAATACATTTACTCAGAATTCACCTCTGTTAGCTTTATCTAAGATTTTAGCATGTTTTAAGCTAGTCATCGAGGTTGTCTAAGGTGAATGCCTAGAGACACAACCAGAGAATGGCTGAGTTTCTCTTAGTGGACTGCAGGGAAAACATTAACTACCAAAGAGGAAGACTGAGATTAAGACTGGATGCTAAATTATGTGAGATGAATCTGACCCTCGTTGTATGCCTGAATGTGTTGTTATGATTTGTCCAAATTGTTTGGTATGTAAAACAAATACGGAAGATAACAGAACTTAAATTTTCTAAATTTGGTGTGTAGTAGCTGCTTCGGGAAATGCTTAAAGGCTCCCCAGAGTAAAAGGGAAGGTGAACACTGGGTATATAGCTAATTTTGGTTTCCCACACAAAGAAGCGCTGCAGTGTTAGTCAGCTTGAGGACCACTCTGTAATTGTGAAGTAGCTCTCAGACCTTCTGTTTTTAAGAACAATAGAAAAAATACCCTTGGAAGAGGAATTTATTCTGTGAAACTTGCTTCTGAAAATCACTGAGTTATCAGAATTGCTGTTGAAGATACCATTCAGAAATGTTACCTCAATTTGAAATGCTAATTTTTCTCTATATGGATAATTAAAGCCTGGATTAAGAACACAGGAGGAATGGGGTGGTTTCCGATTGCTGTCCCAGTAAACTTTGAAGCTTAACAATTTTAAATTAGAAGTTGTAGGAGCTGGCATTTGCGAGGACCTAAAGCTCAGTTAATTGTGGGAACTGCCAGGAATGTTTATGAAAAAGCTGAAGAAGCTGCACATCAGCTGGAGACAATGAAATTTCTTCTACTAGCCTGAAGGGAGTAACCAGTTCTGTAAGCCCACCAGCTGGGAGTGGAGCAGTCGGACCTGGGGTAGGAGGCAGGATACAGGTACTGCAGAAGCAGTCCTGCCAGGAGCCTTGTTGCAGCATGTGAAATACGAAGTTGCTTGTGAAGGCACTAAGGATTTCATACCAATGCGTTGTAATGCTCCATTTCCATTGAAGCTGTAATGTTCAAAAGTCTGTTTATGTTGTAACTACAGACACAGAGTTTATCTTCAGAAGGGACAGTGAAAGGACATACTGATGCTGTGCTTGATCTTTCATGGAATAAACAAAGCAGGTAAACGAATACTTGGATTACAATGGATTGTTACAAATCTGCCTACTTAATTAGGCATACGTTTTTCACACAAATCCAAAATCTTATGTAGTATAACATTGAACTTGAAAGCAATGCTGAAATGAATCAATTCTCAAAAATACTCCCCTCCTTTTTTTCTTTTTTAACTAGAAGTCTTGATCTATTTTTTTTTTTTAAAACCTATATATTGCTGCAAGTCGCTTTTTGTTTGCAGGTTGTCCAGATGAGGGCAGAGCTAAGGAGGGCCTAACCTATTTGATAAATTGGCTACATTTGAGTTAAATGCCCAGACTGGAGAAGCAGAAGGGCTGCCTTGATCTGTGCAGATCTGCCAGTGACCTAAAACACCATTTCAACAGATGTATTGAACAAAGTCCTTGCTATGCTGGGTTTTTTGCCTCTGGCTTTTGCCCCAGTGCTGTGAACAGAAAAGAGAGTGTAAAAGCCCTATTAGCACAGTTACAGAAACGCCTCTGACCTTTGGGTTATCCTAGGCAGAGAGAATTCCCTGTTGCCTGAGTGCACTAGCAATGAAATGCTGCTGTTGAAGCAACACAGAGCTGGCCCATCGTGGGGGAGAGGTCAAGGACAATGGGCTGACTGAAATAAAGATGCTGCTGTTTTTTATCACTTAGGTGGTTGTTAGCAGTTCAGCTATCAGAGGATCCTCAGCACGGGCCTTGAAACTGTTCCAGTCAGACACAAGCTGAGGTTTTTGGGTTCCCCCCCCCCCACTGTTGTAAGTCTCTCTGAAGATACACAGTCAACTCCACATACTCCTGATGAGCAGGCATAAGCCTCCGCTTGGAATGCTTTTTTATCTAGATACTGAAGAACAAAATACCCACACAGAGGTGCAGTAAATGTACTTAAATTGCGCTCTTAATTTACAGTGTGCTGTCTGTTCTTAAATTAGACACGTACACAAGAGCGTGGTAGGGATCATTCCATCAGTCTTAGAAAAGAGTAGCTTTCATGTACCTAGAAATGGTTGTCTGGTGATTGATAATACAGAAACTACAGATAATACAGAGACGAGTCACAAAAAATTACAACTACAGTAGTTAACTGTCTGGAATGCATAATTCTGTAATGTCCTGAGTTAGAAACTCATTGATGCTGGTGGATCATTCAGGAAATAAAAATAGCCTTGACATGAGAAGCTTAGTGACAAATCAACTCCTTGGAGCAGCTTATATTTAAATGTTTTGTTGTTTGCTTTTTTTTCTAAGCAAGACATGCTGTGACAGGTCTCTAAATAACTTTGTCCCTGTAGGTCATAATGGTGTTACTGTAAGATGTTCTCGTAGCCTTCACAATGCATTTTCTTTTCCCTTGTAATGTCGTTTGGGAGAATAGTATTTCCAGGAGAATGTTAGCTTTGTCAGTCAGAAACAGTTAATATAAAAAGACAAAGGTGAGGGGAAAGCAGTTTCAGTCAGAAACAATGTGTCGAGGTAATAGGTTTGTTTTTTTTTTTTTAAGAGCAGTGGTAGCAATTATACAGTATATTTGACAGGCCCTTGGGAATGTTTTGGTTTTTTTCTGATTAAACATCCAAATTGTGTGTTTATTGCTCCTAACACAATTGGTCAAATTTAAGTTGTAATGCAAGGTCTGTAAACTAACTAGAATGGTAGTGGTTCCCTTCTGCATTCTGTAAAGGGTGTACAGCATCGGATCTTCAGTAGTTATATAAATACTTAGAGAATAAAGTATTTTAAAGCCAGGTTTGTCTGGCTCTTGGCTGTATGTGTATGCGAACGTAATTAAGTTGCGCAGGGATTGCTTAAAAATACTATCTTAGCGTCAAAGGAATGGAAGTGCTTAAAAGCTTTTTTGCTCCATTTTGTTAAAGAAATCTTGCAGTAAATGATATATTTATCAGAATATATCCCTTATATATATAATGGATATTATCGGGGGGGGAAATACAAGGAAAACTGTCAATGTTGTTATAAATGTTGTACGAATATGATGTCACATAGTCTGTTTGTAGTCTTTACTTGTAACTTAGAATTACCTTCAGGGAGTGGTCCCTCAGGCTTGAGATAAATAGCTGACAGACCAGAGTATACTTGATCTCAGCATCAGGCTGTATATGTGTTTTGGATTTTTGACCGTTACTTGTTTGTATCTGTATAAAGATTTTAAAAACTTGTTTTTTGATCCTTTATCAGGAATGTTTTAGCAAGTGCATCTGCTGACCATACCGTGATTTTGTGGGATATGTCTGTGGGTACGGCAGCAGCCAGCCTGACACTACATACAGACAAGGTGTGTAATACTTGCTATGTTTCTACCACTGTAAAATACAGAGAAAAAAAAACCTGCAGGTTTTCATTGGCCGCTCCAATGCGAATCCTTAAAACAACAATTCTGTGATTTTCTAACAACTGCGCAGAATTGTTAAATTTCTGAATTAGTTGCTTTTCTGAACGACAGTGTATTTGCTTTTAGATATGTTATTTAACTTATCCTTTAGAAAGTCTGCAAATATTTACAGCACTTATTTTAAAATATGTCCTTTGTGTGAGAACTCTGATGGTCGGGAATCTAATAGTGCTGGTATAAGCTACAAAAACTAGATCTCTGAGCACAGGTCAAAGTATAGCTCTCTCTCAAGGAAACAGTGAGTGTCAGTTACAGTTTGTTATAGGTAGGAAAGGTCTAAAATAAATTATATTAAAATACCATAGTGATGGGTACTTCAGAAATTAACTAATCTCGGAGTAATTAAAATGTGAAAGTTAGTTATTAATAGTCGTAACATTATTTTGGTGTTTCAAAGTCACTGCCCTTGGCAAACTCCTGATAGTCATTTTTTGCTAACATCTGCCTTCCTCCCCAAACTGGAAGCAGCTATTCTTTTACCTCCTTCAGCTTTTTTTATTTTTTTTTGTAGTATCTAGGGCAGAAAGGGGATGTGTGGTTCTGTTCAGTTAAATTATATCGGAAAATACCTTGTTTCCATTGGGCGGGAGTGTTTGAAATAAAAACAGTGTGCATCTCACACAGTTTTATGAGAAATCTGAGTATCAACAAGCTCAATAGGAGTTTTTTTGGTGAGGATGTGCTGGCTTTGGAGAGAGGGGATTGTGCTGTATTGTTCCTGTATGTGCGTGTTATCTCAATGCTTAATTTTTTAAAATAAAATCTTCTGTTATCTAGGTGCAGACGTTGCAATTTCATCCGTTTGAAACTCAGACCCTTATTTCTGGATCTTATGATAAGTATGTCAGGATAATATTTTCAAATGTTACAGCAGGGACGTTACTAGTGTTGAATTCAGCCCCTTAAATTGCCTCATGTTTTCTTTTTTGTTTGCTTATAACTGTGACGAATTTGAGTAATGTTTGTTTTTTTTTTTTTCCCAACAAGGTAGCCAGGTTTGTATGTGGCCAACATGTAGTCTTCCTTTCCTCTTTTTCAGAACTAGCCAAATCCTCTAACCATCTGGACTGATATTTTCTGTGCCAGGTGTCTATGCCAAAGTTAATTTATTTCTTAATTTGGCCTTATGGCATTTTCTGCATAGGGCTGTCTCCTGTGATTGTAGCCTGGAGTTGCTGTGAAACGGTTTGTGTCTGCGTGCTTGATCTGGCTCTGTGACTGCCAGTTCTTACAAGCCCTGACAGCCAAAAATCTTCCCCTCTGTTCTCCCATCTCACAGGGATAACTTTGAAATTTTGTTCTATAACCATGATTTTCTTATATTGATTTTTTTTTTTTTATTCTGCTTTTAAGACTTGGTCCTTGTGTTAAAACATTTATAGACTTGTCAGTCTTCAGACAAGCCTTTATGTTTTCCAGCTTCTATTATGCTCTTGCTACATCTGCCTAAGTGAAGTATTGGAGAAAAACCTTTTATCATTGTTAGGATAACCATGCTTCTGTCTGCTTTCTTCCCCCTTGACTTCCTTCGGTAAAATGAAGGAAGTCCGAACACTGAGACCAGCTATTTGATCCCTTTTTAGCTATCCCTTTGATACCATGGACACCTGTAACCACTGTACTGTCCATAAACTAGTAGGCTGCCTTTGTGGATTTTTCCTGTAAAGCCTTGCAAAACCACAGAGTACTCAATGGTCATCAGCAGATGCCTTCGTAACCTGAAAGTCAGCCCGTTAAAAATGGCGTATGTGCTAAAGCTGTTGTGGTAAAACCACCTGGTCAACGTTTGGTGAAAGAGCCGACATCACATTTCTGTGGCTTTGATTATAGAGTGGGAGTGGGTTGCACTGGGGATGTTGGGAGTGGTGAGATGTGGCAAGAGTGATGTCACTGCTTCTTTCTTGCATTTGCGTCCAGGAGTTTTTTGGGTTGGGACAGTTTCTGCAGCCACTAGGCTGAGCATGAGCCTGTAAAGAATCCCAAAGGACCTGCCAACTCCCATTTGCTCCTTCTCTTTTTTGGAGTAGCATTTCCCTAACCATTTATAAAGATTGTTTTTTTTCTTTTCATTAAAGCATGTTGGAAAATGTTTATATATGTATTGCAAATTGATTAACTAATTAGAGCAGCTATTACTTTACCGAGGTCTGTTCATAATTAAGTGATATATTTGCATAATTATGGTCTCCTGTATGATAAGTATCTTATGTATTGAGTAAATTCAAGCTCTGTTTGCTCAGTTTCAATAGAACAGCTGTTTGTAACCAAGATAAAACTTGGAAACGTGGAAAAAGCTTGCGCTTATCTGAGAAATTTTCATCTCTTACTGAGTTGGAAGATTAAACAGTGAAGTTGTTTCCCTTTTAATTTTTGTATTGTAGCTTACATGGATCTTCTATGGATACTATTGGTAAAACAATCCTCATAAAGTGTTCTGCCCTGATCTTTTTTCATTTCCTATCCCTTTTTCCCATAGATCAGCTGTGCTGTATGACTGCAGAAACCCACAAGATAACCATCGACTCTGGCGGTTCAGTGGTCAGGTTGAAAGAGTGACTTGGAATCACTTCTCACCTTGTAATTTCTTAGTGAGTACATGCTCTTCTGTTCTTGGTCTGTTGACTGCTGCCGTTTCGTTTAACCTGTATTTTTGTGTTTGTTTCTGAATCATATAATGGAGCTGATGGACAGTTGGACTGTTGGTGTTGTGTATTTTAAAAATGCAGTGTATGTGAGGGTGGTTGTTAGTTTTTTCAACAATTGTATTGAGACCAGCTACTTTTTGGGTATCTTTGGTATCTTCACCATGACAGTAGCAAAGCAATACTTTTTCATCCCAGAAATGGCATCTTTGCCATGTTGTTACCGTGTTCGTTGGCTGGGATATATTTTCCTTTGCATAGCTGCTTTGTGTTTCACGTAATGTGGCAATTGCAGATGAAAAGTAGCTACTTAGAACTGAGATCCTGAATCGTAGAACGGTTTGGGTTGGAAGGGACCTTAAAGATTATCTAGTTCCAACCCCCCTGCTGTGGGCAGGGACACCTTCCACTAGATGAGTTGCTCAAAGCCCCATCCAACGTGCCCACAACTTCTCTGGGCAGCTTGTTCCAGTGCCTCACCACCCTCACAGTAAATTATTAACTCTGTTTCAAATCGGCGCTAGAGGGCACTGTCCTCCTGTCTGGTATAGACTGAAAATGCCTTATTTGTGTTGAGATTTTTATAATAAAACTTTTAAACACAATTTTAAAACAAAACTTTTTAATTCTCTTTAATATCTTTATCAGTGATCTGGATAAGGGGAGTGAGTGCACCCTCAGTCAGTTTTCAGATGACACCAAGTCATGTGGGTGTGCTGCTCTGCTTGAGGGTCAGGGGGCTCTACAGAGGGATCTGGACAGGCTGGATCAGTGGGGCAAAGCCAGTTGTATCGGGTTCAACAAGGCTGAGAACCTGGTCCTGCACCTGGGTCACAACAAACCCCTGCAGTGCTACAGGCTGGGGGAAGAGTGGCTGGAGAACTGCCCAATGGAAAAGGACCTGGTGGTGCTGGTTGACAGCTGATTGAATGTGAGCCAGCAGTGTGCCCAGGTGGCCAAGAAGGCCAGCAGCATCCTGGCTTGTGTCAGCAATAGTGTGGCCAGCAGGAGCAGGGCAGTGATTATTATTTGAGGCCACACCTCAAATGTAGTGAGGTGCCCAAAACTGGACACAATAA
>NW_010401379.1:0-3131 GCF_000710305.1 Buceros rhinoceros silvestris
CGCCTGGAGCAGGAGATCGCCACGTACCGCCGGCTCCTGGAGGGCGAGGATGCCCAGTATGTAGTGGGGCTTTGCCGGGGAGGGCGCCTGGGGAGGAGATGGGTGATAGACACAGGATATGCTGTGCGGGGTCTCGGTCCAGCTGCACCTTTCAGGGTTCACACCAGCCACAGATGCCCACGGTTCTGTCCCTGGTTTCTGTCTGTGGTGAGATGCTGTCATGGGCACCTTTCACTGCTGGAAGGAGCAGTGTCCCTCTGTGCTCCAGCAGACACCGACTGGAGCAGCAGCTTTAGCAGCCGCTATGAGCCTCCTTCTGCCTGGATCCAGAACTGCATAACCACAGAAAAAAAGAGTTTGTCCCTAACTCCTCTGTTTTCCCCCTCTCTTGCAGCATCTCATCCCAGTACTCCTCCGCTGTGTCCTCACACTCCGGCAGAGATGGTAAGAACCTCTCTTGGTAGATATATTACAGCTCGGAGCCCTGCTTTAGAGCAACTGCCAGCCTGGCGGGGTGAGAGCCGCTCCTCGCCGTGCCGTGCCGCCTCGCTGGCTGCAGCACACAGAGGCAGGAGAGCTGGTGAGCGTCTTGTGCTGCTGACCACAGCAGCAAGCTGTGAGGAAGGGAAATGCCTTGTGCTCCTTCACCACGAGGGCCCTGTGGCTGAGCTGCTGCTCTCCTGGCTTTACTCAAAGCTGCCATACCAAGCCATGCCACATGTCTAAGGAATAGCCTTTGGCCTTTGTGAGCTTTCCCACCAACCTGGCTCTTCCCTTCCCCTACCCGAGCAGGGTTCTTTAAAACAGCCTGTGGAATTCCTGACATCTCCCTGAAGAACAGGCAGTGTCTCATAGTGTGTTAAGAAATATCTCTCCTTCCTGCCCCCCAGTAACTCTCCTCCGCTCCTCTTTTGCAGCCATGACAACTTCCCGCCAGGTCCGCACCATTGTCGAGGAGGTGCAGGACGGGAAGGTGGTCTCCTCCCGCGAGCAGGTTGCGCTCACCACTCGCTAAGAGGGCGAGCGGCTCTGCGGACGCTCGACCCTGGACTCAGGAGAGGGGCGAGCTGGACCGCATCCTGCCTGAGGCCGTGTGTGCTGGGCTTGCGTCACCCTGAGCAGCCCGCTTCATCCCTCTGCTCCGCCTTCCTGTGCTTCCCCAATTTCACGCAGGTGCATCCTGCACTCTGTACACGTTTAATAAAGCTTTTTTCCCCCTTGTTCATGCAACTGCAGACTTGTCTGTCACTGATACATGATCCCTCAGAGCCTCAGGGTTGTGTGTTCATGCCAGGGAAAGTCCTAAGAAACCACAAGATGAAGCCAGTGGCAGGAAGGGAGCGGAGGATATGAAGCAAAAGTAATCTGAGGCAGCTTTTTCTGCTGAACTGATTGCTGGTGAATACCTGGACTGACCGACACATAAACCAGAGAAGTCTGACACCAAATGAAGGCAGTGATGGAAGGGTGGTGTTTGAGGTCAATGTGCCACACAACTGGTAGTTAAAGCCAGTAGAGTAAAGCTCAGTTGTCTTGCTGCTAGTGTCATAATGAATCACTTTCTCCCGTAAACTGAGCTTAAACAACTTCAGCCAGACTGCTACTGCCGTGGGTACCGCTCTGAGCCAAGAGCACCATGTCAGACGGCTGGCAAAGCTTACACATACCTCCCTTCTGTCACACGGACTGTCTTCAGATCCCACTGTCAGGCACTTGGTACAAAAGCTTTACCCAGGGCTGTTCAAGCTGCCTGAGGGCGGCACTTGCCAGGTCCTACAGCAACCCTTGGGTAATGCCGGGGGTGAGCAGCAGTGACTTCCTACCACTGGCATCCAGCGGGTCACTGCTAACATCCTTCTGAAAACACACGAGCCGTCTGCCAGCAGCGGCTGCGGGCGAGCTGCCACGTGGGGCTGGGTGAGGTGGCTCCGCCCTGGTACCAGATCTGCCTTTGCCCAGTCACCTGCTGGAGAGTGATGGCGGGACCGAAGGATGCTGCACTGGGTCACTGTGCCGTGGGCTGCAGAGGCCATTTGAGACCCAAAAGCCTGATGGAATCACTTAGATCCAAGTTCACACTTTCCAGCTGTGCCCAGTCTTGGACCATGGCCTCTCACTCGTCACCCACTGCAGGAATACAGCTCTGGACCTTTGACAGGAGGAGAAGGTAAGAGTTTGCTGCCCTTTGCTTGTACAACGGACGCACAAGGGCTTCTGCGGCTCAGCTTAAGCTCGTTTGTCTCCTGCTGGTGGTTCACCCCCCTCAACCTCCACAAAGGCAAACGGTGAATGACCAGGGAGGCGCGCTCCCCGCATGGCCCAACTCCAGAAAAGGGCTGATGGTATCGTGCTGGGCATGACAAGACAAGCAAAGGACAGAGGGGGTGACCGAAGGAGTGGGGAAGCTGCCAGAGAAGGAGCAAGAAGAGACGTCCCCGTTCAGTGTTTCTGTGCAGCAATTACCGACCAGGGCAGGAAACGAAGCACAGACCCGGGGCAGAGTTCATGGGAGGCGGTTCCAGAAGCAAGTCCTCACTGATAATGGTGAAATGTTAATGGAGAGCAAACCAAAACCGGGAAAACAAGAACATCCTCAAAAGGCATTTCATCAGCTGAGACCCAGAGGGAAACACACAGGATGTGTCAAACTTAACACAGAAGAGCAGGAACGCTTTTGATGGAGGACACTGCAAACCAGCGTCACGGTTCTGATGCTCCAGCTTCACTTCAGACAGACCTTGGTACAAGCCCTTGAGAAGGACAGTTACTGTGATCACTGTTTCCATCCCACAAAGTGTGAAACTGAGACCTGGAGAAGCTGAGCACTTGGCCTAGAGAGAGTTGCAAAGCTGGGATCAGAACCTGGGAGCGTCGGGTGTCATCGGTGAGATGGAGATCAGTTTTGGTTCAGCCAATAACACACAGAAAAAAGGTGGAATGACAACGACATCAACTGCCAGATAAGCAAATACTTCCTAAACAGCGAACACGAGAGTTTTCCACGGGTGAAACAGTGCATTGCAGCCGCCAAGGAGCAGCCAGGCGCGGGGGCTGCTTGCGGATCTCGCTGGCTGCCAGGGCCGGCTGGCGAGGTGCTCCACACCAGCAGCCAGCACAGGCTGGAGGAGCTG
>NW_010401380.1:0-200 GCF_000710305.1 Buceros rhinoceros silvestris
CTGCAGTGCCCCCCGTCAAAAATCTGTCTTGCCGTTTCCCCCTTCTGCCGGCGCAGCAAATACAGTAAATTATTGATAGTGGAAATTGCATGGTGGAGGCAATAATGGCATCCCCTGATTGAGTAGCTCCATTCGATCTTGGTATGGACAGAGAGATGGCAAGATCCCCGGGCAGGCTGGCTGCGGCGGGGGGGGGGCCA
>NW_010401380.1:372-2656 GCF_000710305.1 Buceros rhinoceros silvestris
GTGCCTCGTGCCATGTCCCATGCAAAAGACAGCCGTGGGAGTCACGGGGAGCGACAGCCGTGGGAGAGGCACGCACTTTGCCCCTAGCTTTGCACAGGCATCACGGCCTCACCTCCGCCCTGCCCTCACGCCTCACTGGGCAAATTGGAGGCAGTTGATTTTCAGAAGATACCCCATGTCTTCTGTGAATCGGCTAAAACACAGATCGTTTTACACCTTAAAGCTCGACTGCCGTCTAATGGCAATCAACGCCACAGGCCCGTGGCTTCAGTGCGCTCATGGCCATTTATTTGTGCTGGGGGAAATGTGTGCAACTCATTGCTGCCTTCAGACAGCCCGATGGCCGGTGTGGTTTTGCTATGAAACACCTGCACGTATTGGATCAGCAAAGTAATAAAACATCCCAGGCGTTTGAAATCCGAGTACACCTAAGGCCCTCCATATAAAACAGCTTTTAATATATATTAAGGGAAGCAATTCTGGGGTTAATATCCTTTGCAGCTTGAAGAACTTCTTTAAAAATCATGTTCGAGTGCCACATTACCATCTTTTGGGCACTTGGCGCTTTAGCTTCGCGTGTTTGAACTGAAAGTGTCACTCAGCTGTGAAGACAGTTCCACCTCCTTTGTCCCGGTGATTTCCAGTCCAAATCCACTCGCTTTACAGGAAAGCAGACAGTTTTTGAAAGTCCTCACTAACAGCCTGGGCCTGGGGAAGTGCGCCCAGCTCTTGCTGATAGATGGTCGCTAATAAAGGCAGCTCTTCAGGCCGAGTCCTGCCCGGCTACTTCGGCAATACTCAAATTCTGCCTTTAGGAAGACACCCGCCACTTCTTTCCCCACTCGAATACACCCGTACGTCCAGGCACCTCTCAGCGATGCTGTCGGATGGAAGTTTGAGTGCGATGTCAAACACGGGTGTCATAACTGGAACTTGCTAGGTTAACACGTTCATTTTACTGTACCAGTTTGGACTTCTCTCCACGATCTTGTTCAGCTTTCCAGGAACAATTGGATTATTGTGGGGACCTGATTTCACCTGATTTTCAGCTGATTTTCAGCAGCCTTTTTGCATGGTGAGAAGGCAGCACAGGTTTAATATTCTGTGCTCATAAGATGATGCCTGTAAATATTTGGATGATCTACCAGTCCAGTTTACCAGCAGCAGCAGCAGCAGCATCAGCTACTTCCATCAGCCGTAACGTAATACATTCCACACATGTCATTCCTGGAGGACAGATTCTTCTCCTGGTACACCAGATGTGCAGATCAGCCTAGGTACCGAAGCATCTACTGGCTTGTTCTCAGGAGTGAAGAAGAAGGCACATATTCCTAAAAAGTCTGCTTGCAATCAGAACAGCTTTTTAATTTTGGAAAGGAAGCGTGTTATGGACCACCTGACAAGTCCTCGCTCTGTGGTATGCGCGTTCAGCTCAGCTCTGCTAAGAACGTGAGAACCATCGATTCCAGGCAACCACGCGCTGAAATTCCCATTTTGCTCTGCCAGAAGCATGCTGCCTTTTGCCCCAGCACAGAGATCTTCCCAGGGAAGAGGTGTGACCAGAGAGCTGCTGCATCTTGCCGGGATAATCAGCCCTTTGGGGATTATTACCAGCCAGTGCTTGATGACTGAAAAAGTAGTGTAAATAACGCTGGGCTTTTTAATGCACATACAAGCTGGACTCCGTATCTTCCAATCAGACCCCAAGGAGGTCTTCAAGGAGAATTTTGTATGAATGAGCCCCAAAAGACTGGACCCAGAAGGTATCAGATTGAGAAGCAAGTGATGGCCATCCCATGGAGACGCTGCCTGGGTCAGAGCTCCACTCCTTTGTTTGCAAGACATACTCTAAGCTTGGAGGTAGACAGAAGCGCTCGCCTTCAAAATCTGTGGGATATGTAGGATGTGATGATCAGACATCTCAACGGTTCCTATGGACACCCAGGTGGCCCCAGGATGAGTTTCCTCTTGTTGTGTCTGAAAAAGACATCTCCAGCTGGTCTCGGGGGCAGCTGTTTTTCCCTGTTCAGGTTGTGGAGGCACCAGAACTGAGTGGCACTCAGCGGGACAGCTACCCGCAGGCTCACGGGGAAAGAATGGGCAGGCAGGCCCTTTTCTGCACATTATGGTTTGGTCAAGAGTGGTGTCAAGCCTCTTGTCTTCATTGTCACGGCATGCCCACCTTACCTTGAAACCAAGACTCTTCTTCCTATACCTAACTAGTTAAAACTATTTTTTGCATATACAAATCACACATCACATTTTTCCATGCAGCAACAGGGAA
>NW_010401380.1:2838-16598 GCF_000710305.1 Buceros rhinoceros silvestris
TCAGCGTAAGGCTGATTTATCCCTGCAGCAATATCAGATTGCTCGCAGGAGGGTAAGGCCATTGCTTTTCGCTGAATTCAATTTAAACTGCAGCATAGGCACTAATGATACCGTGGATACCATAAAGAAGAAGGCAGAAGCATGCACATCTGGTTTCTGTCTCGGTGGAGGTTATGCATTATAGTGATTGATGTAAGAGGTCCAAACTTACTGATAAACTAATTATATGATAAAGTAGTTTGTGGGGCTCTTAAATTCCCCCATTGCAATTGTAAGAGAAGCAATAAAAAAGTCAATATTTGAAAAGAGTAACATTCTTAAAAGGTCCATAGTTAGTCAATGCGTAACTGGTGATTCAGTTTCCCCCCGCAAATGTGTCCCTACACTCCCCATTTCATTCATGTAGAATCTCGACCTGGTTGTGAACGAGATGAAGGTCAAGAAGCTACAATTTGGACTGCCTCTCACCCGGTTGTCAGGGAATATAAACCAGCCCTGATTACAGAGATGAGAGTGCTGTTGATGTACTCAGGTTGTGACACTAGAGTCCTTTTTCTATTAATAAATTTAATTGGCTGAGGTCAGTTCTTATACCACTACAAGCACTTTATGTTTAATTATGTTTATTCATGTTTCCTAGTTACCTATCTTGGCTATTTTTTCACATTGAAGGTCTGGAAAGTTCATGGAAATGAACTTTTCCAACTCAAGTAATGCTAAAAATTGCAATGGATTATAAACACAGTTGGAGGTTTCAGGCCTGTTGCATTTGCGAGAAGGAGACTGGGCTGTGAGGCCGCTCTCTGAAGATTCAGTGACTGCAGCACACACTGCGGAGCCACTCGTGCTCCACACCAACACCAGTGGGGCTGGAAAGCCCTCAGCATCTTTGATGGCCAAACCCAAATTCTGCTCAACTCTGTAAAGTGTTTGTAATGGCCAGGCTGTGACTGGGCGAGAGGAAGAGAGAAGTGGGGTGGCGAGCGCTTCCCCAGCCCACCCCCGGTACCCAGGGGTTGGCCAGACTGTGGCCACGGCATCTCCCGGGCGTCTGTGTTCTGCGTCAACGCCCTGCGGTTGCTGGCACTTGGATCTCACAGCCTCAGGGCTTACCTCGTGCCCAGCCCCCTAAGAGCTGCGGTGGTTCTGGTCTGCAAGTACCTTGCTAGGCGGCCAGAACACACCCTGTGCCTTAAACAGCACAGGGCATTTGCTCTTAACATCGAGCATAATTTCACCTTCAGTGAACAACATCTGCCGAGAGGGCTTCTGGCCTCATTTTAGCAGGGAAAGTATTACGTGAAACAGGGAAGATGGGAAGACAAACCCAAATATCTTTCATTAGACATAGTCTGTAGGCTGCATGCGTACAGGATAAAGCGGTGAAACCCATCCTTTCAATCCCAGGCACCAAAACCACAACATTTTTGCTGAAGAAAATATCACCTAATAGCTTAGAACCATCACCCTGCAGCTACAGCAAAAGTGAATTTAGACTCCAACAAACAATTAAAATAATTAGTCTCTTCTCATGTCTGCTAAAGGTATGCCAGCTTTCCGTCACATGGGGGGATCTGTACCCTGGATCTTGTCCCATGCCTCCTAGTCAGGGAATTCAGCACAATTTATGTGCATGAAACTGCTTCTACCACAGAGCTCTGTGGTAGGTGCAGATTAGTCTTTTGCAAATGAGGAAATGCATGTGTCTATTATACATGAATTTATTAAGCTGCTCGTGAACATACTTGTTTGGTGAGCACACCCCTTCTGTGTTTGTTCCTTGCCACCACGCATGTAGTTGGCATCAACTGTCACTGAAATGGAATATGAGTCATATGTGACAATTACCACATACATCGAGTGATGAACACACACACACACACACACACACACACACACACACACACACACACACACTTGCTCGCTCGCTTGCTCGCTCCTCCCCATCCAAATCTCTGGGCTTCCCTTTTGGGGTTTTGTGTGAACTCCACATGCTGCTTGGACAGTGGGACCCCCAGTCCAGACTGGAAATCCCTCTGCCCCGTGCTGCAGGAGGGCTGGAGGTAGCTGGGAGGGTAGGTCACCCTTCGTCCTGACCACTCAGTCCTGTGGCCAGTATGGGGCTGGGCCAGGCTGCCCCCACTCTACGGGGTGAAAGGTGGCTGTTGAGTATGGTCGCATGGTCGAAAGAGTGAAAATGAAAAAAAAAAAAAAAAAAGGACGGACAACCAAACAACTCCCCCAAAACTAAACCAACCTCTCATGTTGTGACTAGATAGCCTACAGGTAGAAACAAACCAATTCAAAAAAAAAAAAAAAAAAGGAGAGGATAAATCTGACACAGCAGCAAATTTCAAAGTTGCTCCAACACTTGCTAAACCTGGGAGTTCATCTCCCGAGTGTCTCTGCCTTACTGCTGTTGTTTTGGAGGCAGTGAACACCCGTTGCCTGAGCAAAGAGCAAAGTATCTGGGTTGTGCCTGAGAGTATCCAGTGTACCGGGTGTCTGGCATACGGTGCCCCGAGCCCTTTCCCACTTGCCCCCGACCTCCCCGCTAACAAAGACACAGCCCAGCCACAGCTCTGTCGCAGCAGACAGAAAAAACGGCATCAAACAACAACAAAAAAGCAGGCTCCGAGGGAGTCGCAGACATGGGAAGGGAAAAGAAAATCCCCTCTCCCCAAAAGAGGTTGTGTGTGATTCCCTGGGATGGGGGAAATCCGAGCCGAGTGTGGAAAGATTAGATGGCTGGAGATGAACTCCAGCCATTGGAGCTCTATGATTAAAGAAGATCAGAAAACTGTTGGTGCACTTGTGGGTGAAAGGTGTTGGGATTGACTCATCTCTCCTTTCCTCTAAGTATTCAGTGGGTTTCAATTAGATGCAATTCAGTGGATTATTTTTAATATTTAAAAGGATCAGATTCCAGGGATTTAATAAACTTAGCCAGGCATCTTGTCAGAGTGCCTTACCGAAGCCTCCTCGGAGCATAACTCTGGAGAGCTTAATTTGGCTCTGTCCTAAAAATAAACAAGTCCCCCAAACCCAGGTTCACAGCCCTGCAAATGCTCCGTTGTAGTTTATTTCTATTTAAGCAACTAAAATCTCCTCTGGTACCAAGCTCAAGCACTCAGCTGGCCAGGTGCAGCCGCTCCACGGTTCTGCCGGGAGGGTGACGGGCGATAAGAGATCTAAAGCAAACACTCAGGGAGGGGAGATGGAGGATGGCGTTCGGTGCCAGGGGCCGGTAGCTGTGCTGGGGTGCCCACAGCCCGTGGGGCCCCGCTCCGGCCTGGAGCTGGCAGGAGGGATCCTCCTCGGATACACGGAGATCCTTGGGAATGAAAAGCATGTGTAAACATTAAATAGTTTTTCTAGCTCTCCTGCCCTCCGCTACTTTCATATTAAGGCATTTTATGCTGCACTTAGATAGCTGTCTTCGTCTTCCCGACGAGGTTAAGATGCTTTGGCTCCGTCCCTCTCTAAAGTACAGCCACATCAATACTTTTAATGAGCTGATGTGTTTAAAGATGAACTCAAGATATATTTTTTTTAAATAGGGTATCGAGCTATTTTACGTAAGAAGCAACTCTGGAGTTCAAAACATTTTCCATGTTAACCACCTAAAGCGTTAAAGAGAGAAGTATCTGAGGAAGAGTAGATTTTTTTTTGTTAAAAGACCTAAAATTACCAGTGCAGCAATAAAAATTAAATAAGGTCCTCAAAATGAACCCCAGACCACATTATGTTCTCCTCCTCCAGTTACTGCGACTTGTGGCTCAAGAAACAAGTACTGGATTAGTTGCATTAAAGCCAAGATTTCCCTTGACTAACACATTTCATTTGTTTGCTGTCTTTTCTGTTTATTAAACACTTGAGATTGTTAATCTTCCACTAATTTAACGAGTGGGACCATGTTGTGTATAAATGTTACTACATTCCACCTTGGAGATTAATAGGCAGCCACGTGTCAGCCCGGCAGTTTTCACTTGTCCAAATAAAAGGGGAGGTCTGTCCTGCGGCAGAGGAGCGCCCAGGCGGCGTGCAAGCACCCACGGTGGCAAAAGCGTCAAGATTTGGGCCACCTTCAGGTTATGTGCTCGCCCCTTCCTGGGGGTGCGTTAATGCACAGCAAAAGAGGGTGCTGTCCCCACTCCCTCTTCCCTTCCACGGTAACGCCCAGCCCAGCTGGGAGCGGGATTTGCACAGGGGCACAATGCTCTGCATTGGCCAGATAAAATTATTTAATTGGCTTGCATTGCAGGATTGCTTAAAACAGTAATTAGTACCGGAATAGCTGTATTTGCAGTGCTCCTATTAAAATATTATTTGCCTCCTCACAAGTACAGTACAGGAGTAATCGAATGCGCAGCCACTTCTCTCTCTCTGCAGCACGTGATGTGCTCGGACTATCATTTATAGAAGCAGGGGGGATGTATGGCTACTCTGAAATTCAGAAATCCTGAAATATTGATCCAGAAAATCAATACAAAGTTTAAGGTGTTTTAAAATAACTTTCCCCAAGTTCTAGACCTCTTCTTAAATGGGAAAACATATCGCTTTCTCTGTCCCAGCCTTCACAAGGATGGGGTGGCTCTTGAGGGCTGGTAGTGGGGCAGGAGCTTCCAACAGTGGGGACATGGCCACCACCACAAAACCCATGGACCAGAACCTCAGGCAGGAGGAAAGCAACTGTGCACTCAACATGGCCAAGGCCCTGCTATTTTTAGGGCTGGATGCGACTCAAAGACTACTCAAGTAAAATCCACCGCTGGCTTTGGCGAGACGTTTAGTGGGGCCCTTGCTTGGCAGTTCAGGACTTGTGCCATTGGAGTGTAAACTGTAAACAAGGCTACCGGCGTTTGCTGCCTGGACACTGCTTATTTCTCACGTAGTCTACACAGCTGAAACTTCGATGCTTACAAGGGAGTGGTGGCTTTAAGCACCTCTTTGTATTTCATTAGTTAGCCTGGTAATGCGCTATGATTTATTGACACTCACAGTTGTACTGTATGGCCTTGTAGTGCCTTGACTTACTTGGATATAAACACCACTGAAGACAACAGGAATGCAAAGCATTTAAATCAGAAGAGAGCCAAGCACCAGATTTTCAGCAAGGACTCTGCAGCAAGGCATTTATACCCTTACTTTAGACTTCCGTTATGTTTCTGTTTGATGCTTTACCCTGCTGCGTGCTCCGAGCAGAATCCCCTTCCCTTCCAGGCACGAACAGCTTCTTCCCCTTTGGTTTCTTAATTTGGGTTAGATCCTATAATATGAAAAATATACTCTGATATTGCACCTAGAGCACATTGACGAGGCCTAAAGAGTTCTTGTGTGATGGGAATTAAGATCAAAAAGGATATGGAATTTAAATATTCAACATTTCTTCTCGGATATGAAACAGAAAAATTGTTTTGATGCAGAAATCATTGCGACAGAATATGTTACTTAGACACTGGGACCATATTAGGGTAAAATGGCTTTTTAGATAGGAATCGCACTGAGAGAAACTCCTTCATATGGAAATTATGACATTTTGTCTATTGCCTCTTACTACAAGTGTTTAAAAGATCTGTTAAAAATATTCTTTTAAGAAGTCCTATCAAGATAAAAGAAAGTAAATGAGAACCGGTCTAATTTAGAGACTGATTAGTTTCTTGACTTAGACTCTGTTAACTGCCAGAAAATTGCCTCAGACACCAGAGCTGGAGAAGCGTAACTGATAGCACAGTTTATTTTCCAGTTTGGGTTTGCTGTGCTCACCCTCACGATAAATGAATGTCGTGTTAATTCCATGTGCCAATGGGCTTAAAGAGACTCAGGAAAAAAGGCTGAGCCCAAGTGCTAACAAAAACAAAAGACAAGGGTACGAAAACCACCATTCTAGCTCAATTCTAGCTGTCTGTTTGACAAACTGGTCCTAGACCTCCATTTGCATTGAGCCGATCGATTTTCAGCTAACCATTGATCTCTATGAACATCCCACAAAAAGCACGGACTCCGGAGGCGGCGGACAGCTTCCCCATCAAGGCTTCAGACAGAGCCAGGCAGGACATGCTCGCAGACAGCTGAGGGATTGCTAAACTGCCTTGCTGGGAAGATGGACATTTCATCCCCCGTGTTCCCCTGCACCAGGCAAGACACATCACTATTTCTTTTCCATCTGAGTGCAGCTCCTCTGGTGTGGGCCAGCACAGGTCCGCCGAGGCTCCAGCGCTCTCCATCTGCTCGCCCATCGCCTTCGGGTGCTCCCACAGCTCCTAGCTGGCTGGGGTCCATGGTGGTCCCTGGGGGTCCTGCATGGCCACCCTCTGGAAACGCAAGCAGACAGTCCAGGGACTTGCTCCAGGCCATGGCTAAGCTGGCAGGGATGTGGGTTATAACGGCTTAAAGCACCTTTGTAAGTGCGTTATAGGTCTGGATCTTGGCTGCTTTCTCGCCCAGTGCTTTCTCTCTCCTCATTTCCCAAAGAGAGAGGTATGTTATAATTAATCTTCAAGCCTCTTCCAGGGGCCCTCTGGGTTGTCTCCACCCCTTTGCCATGGCTGCTCATATCCAGGGCTCTGTGCACTCTGAATCATCTTCCTGCACAGTCCCCCATCTCTCTTATTTCCATTTCTCTGGAAGCAGGGACAGCTCGTGGCTCATCATTACCACTTACAGGTCTGCAGTGAGGGTAAGCAGGAGGCTATTGCTATGCAGGGAGGTATTAATGTCCACCCACGATTAGCTCCCTGAGCTTCGTGGGCACAGCTGACCCTGTGAGCAGGGCCTCAGGGGTCACCCCAGCCTGCAAGGCTCATTGGAAACACAAACTGAGAAATAAAGAGACTAACTAATCCAAATGAGACTTGGCTCTGGGGCTGCATCATCCCCAGTGCATCCTGGGGGAGCATGCGCTGAAGCCTGCCCATTCTGAGAGGGAACTGGCATAACACACATCATCATCATCATCATATTTACAGCCCTGGCAGAGTCAAGCTGGGAAGTTCTGCTGCTAATCAGAGCTCCGGGCAGCTGCCACACACAGGCAGCAGCTGGTGAAATGGCCTCTGGTGGTCAAGGAGGCAAGTTGGTACATTGTCTTGGCCTTGCCCTATTGCTCTTGGATGAGCAGACTTGCCAGGGGACCATACAGACCCAAAACAAAACAATTTTGAAAGCTCCATCATCTTTGGCTTTCCTCCTGGCCTGAGGCGTACACCTCACATTAGCCTGAATTTCCTCCCTGCTTTGCCTGGAAAATCCCCACGGATAAATGAACATGAAATTCTGGACATTTCAACTTGAACTTTCTAGCTTTGCCTTAAAAAGGGATTAGCCTTCTTGTCAGTTATTTTGGTTTCCTTAAAATTTGGGAACCAGCAGAAATTTCTTTAGGGAACGCTGCAGGAAATTTTTGATGGGAAAGGAGATGATAAATATAACTACTTGGTGCCAAAGGCGGCAGAGTGGGGATTAAAAGCTCTTCTGAAGTCAGAGATGTTCAGGTCTTTGAAAGAGCTAAAAAAAAAAAAGAAAAAGAAGCAAGAAAAGCATGGGCTATGCCCATGGTTGGGCAGCTGATGACTGAGTCTAGGTGAAGGATTTGGGAAGAGGAAAACAACAGGTGGTGGGCGGGAAAAGCACGAGAATCAGATCTGCCTGGGGAATAGGTGGGGATAGAGTGACCGACTGCTGGTGTAGGAGCCAATACCACGGAGGAAGAGAAGAATCAGGTGAACCTATGATGAAACTTTTACCTCTTGTGCCTCCAAGGTCTTTGTGAAAGACTTATTCACAATAATAAAAAAAAAAAACAACAAAGGAAAAAGCCTAGACTCAAGTACTTGTTCCCTCAGAAGAGGATGAGAGCAAAACTTGTGACAGATGTTAGTCAGGTCACTTAGAAAGGTGTTCAAATACCATGATGAATGATGAGTCTGGTGCAAGGACTCAGAATAACTTAATAAACCAAACTTGGGACATGCAAAGAGATTCATATGGGAAATACTGTGAGATTCACTCCTTATGTGGATGACTCTATAATCAATAGACACGTTATTCTTTTTTTTTTCTCTGATGCAATACATTTTCCGCAGAAGAATAAAGGATATCACACTTCAGGGTACAGCAAGAGACATGTACAGAAGAAAAAGACATTTGAGATGGATTGTCATCCATTGGAAAATTCCAAACCCAGAATTTACCCTCACTTAAAAACTGCTAGGGCGTTTTGTTTTCCTGGGCAATGCTGTTTTATCAGGAATCTGTTTACAAAATTCAGCCACATATCCTCTCAGATCGTTTTACCAACTTTTTGGCAGATGTGAATGAACGTGTATTTGACAGAGCCAACCACCTTCCCAAGCAGCTCCACCCTCGACCCCGGCTCATGCCTCTCACTGCATCCCATTCTCAATAGAGTTGGTCAGGTTTCAAAGGGCATTTGCTGTCAGAAATCAGCTGCCTTTTTTCTGTTGATTTTCCTTTTGGTAACCACCTGTTTCCCTGCAATGCACTGTCTTTTCGTGGTATATTTTGCTTTGAATCTGAATATTTTATCAAATGTCATTTTCAGACTTTTGAGGATAGCTTTAGAGGGAAATACTGAAAGCCTCTTTGAATCTTCTGTAAAACAATATAGAACTCGGTGTTGAAAATCTTGGGGAAAAAAGGTAATTTAGAAATGTCAAATATTTTTGCAGCTCTGTCTACCTTGTCAATGTTTGGCCTTTTTTGGTTCTTCAGGGAAAATCTGAACGGGAGCTAAGTGATAGATAAAGAGCAAGCACTGGGCCATCACACAACCTTCTTCCATTGCTGATGTTTTAAGGATGTAAAAGAATAAAGAATGCAGGATCAGGCCTGAAGTCAATACTTCGACATTTCCATAGCTGTACAGGTTTAGTGTCCCTAACACTGGAATAACATGTGGCAGGAGTGAGGACGTTAGGCTTATCTTAGGCACGAGCAGTCCCCATTTAGACTGCCTCCATCATTCTCTTACCATTCACAAGTGTTTCTTAAAAAAATTCTACTTATAAAGAAGCTTGAACACAATTTTTTAAAAATGTGGTATTTTCCACCTTATTCAGTGCTCAGAGGGGAGTTTGCTAACATCTCTGTAGTGTAGATGAACAAGTGGGGGGTGAAAGAACTGGAAAGATCTGCCATACAAAACACCAGCTGTATAGGAACCAGACGAAGCAGCTGAGGAACCAGCCTCACTGGTCTTCCCTCCAGTCTCCCTTTAGAGAGGATGTATGACCACGCACACAAAACAAACCCCTGGCCGCTGCCCATGTTCTTCTACTCTTGCTAGACGGATGAGAGAAGGGTTAATCCAGAAGCCTTCCTGCTGCCAGGGTCCCTTCCTCCTCAACTTTTTTTTTTTTTAAACTGCTTCAGTTTGTATTTTACCATTTGTTACGATAATGGAGTCTAGTCAGAAGCTTGTGGCCCCATAAACTTTAGCCATAATTTTAACTATGTCAGCTTTAAAAAGTCAGTATCTGTCTCATCAAAGGGCAATCATGTCCAATGTGGGTGTCTGCGCCAATTGTGTGTTGAACTGCAGCAATAATCCAACCAAACCATGAGAAGAGCTTCTCTACACCCACATTTCTTAATTATCATCATGAGACTGAGGTAGCTGAGACCAGATCTATAATGTTTTCTGGATGTCAAGATGCCCACACACCTTCTGTAATCCTTGTGCTACCAGCCCCCTTGCATAGTGCTTTTAGCTGGTCCATCTAATTATCTATCACCGTCGCTGTTTACTGCGTTATTGCTGAGCCCCCGACGAAGGCTTGTGGGGGGGAGGTGCTCTGTTTAAGAAAAAGGAAACAACTTGTCTGATGAGACATCCTTAGCTGCACAACTCCATAAACATTTTAGCGGATGATAACTCTCCCTCACCCCTTTCAGAAATGACCCACGTGGTTTTTTTACAGTCAGGTGAGGCGTAGGGCTTTGCATATATTGCATCCATAAACAACGTGTTTTCTTGGGAGGTTTGGGGTCTACTGTCCATCTGGAGCATAAATAAGTTCATTATTTTCGCATGTGCTACAGCCAATAAAGATCTGAAATAGGAAAGTAGCGAAAATGTTATGACTTAATGAACATGTTGCGTAATCATTCTTGCCAAATGTCAAAATAAATTGGAGGCCGGAGTGTACGGTTTACACTTGTTAAATTGGGGTTTTGTGTGCTATTTTGGGAAGGAAAAAAGAAAAGACAGACAGACCAGACCACAAAAAGGTAGGGGAAGAGAAAGCATTCACTTGGCCACTATTGGCAAGACCTCGGTCCATTATGGCCCCACTGCTAATATTCCCCACGGGAGACCATACAACAGCCTCGGACTGTGAGGAAACCACTTACCGACAGCAGAGTTGGCTCTGTGGCAAATGGCCCGGCCCCGAGGCTCTCTGCTAGCCAAGGAGGAGCCAGGGCCAACCCGCCCGCAGCCCACCACGGACCGGACACGGCTAATCCTGGCCTCCCTGGGAAGCATCGAGCTGCGCCAGAGGTGAAAAATCAGTCACATCCATTAGCGACTTCAAAAGACGTTTTTCATCAGGAGACTAAGAGTTTGTGCTCTGCCATGAAGTTCAAACGACAACAGGAATAAAGGTCTGGAGCCAGATTTCACTTTTGCTGGAGGCTGTTGTGAAATGTTTGTGTGCTTCTACAGGTATCCCATCAAGTCCGGGTTTGGCACAGAGGTACTGAGAAATGCAGGTTTTGCTCACGTTATGCAAAGAGTCTTTGTCCAAGGGACAGGTACCTAGAAAGCTCTGAGTCTGGAAACATCTACGCAGCCGAGGACCTGATCCTTTGAACACCAAAGTGTGTCACGGCTACTTTCCCTTTGAGTGAGCAGAGAGCCTCAGGAAAAGACCAATTAGGATTATGTGATGAGTAAAATTACTGCCATACTTACGTGATTAGGAAAATAGGTCTCTCAACCTGCATGTTCAAAAGGAGATCAAAGCAGTATTCTTCTTTTGCGGTTAGATTTTGACTTATGTACGTTTTCCCCACCGAGTACATGTTCTGGCAACACCAAGAGGCCACAGGCACGTGCTTTCCACTCCACCTCTACTTCTAGTAACAGGAGTGCCACGAAGGTGCCTCGGTTTCTCGCTGCCGGCATGCTGTGCATGAATACATATATGTGGCTCTCATTTATTTTGTTTCATGACACAGGGAGGGGGGAAAAATCCTTTCCATACACCTACATCTATCACATAGCAACTAAGAATAGAAGCAATATTGAGACAGATGGAAATGTTAACGGTGACAGCTCACAAGCACGAATCACACATTTGTGAAATAATGAAATGGGTGGGCAGTTGTTACATGAACTCCATGTCAGTTGGTATGTTTTCCTGGCTATAATTTTGCAAGAGTGTGTCTCAGAGATATTTTCGGTTAATGGGAGAAGTCGGTGCCCTGCCCTGCACCCTGTTGTCATGTGGGTGTAGGGATTCACTGAAGCTGGCAAGGGGTTTGCGTGCGAAACTGCTCATCACGCACCCTGGGCGCTGTGGGATGTCCCCTGACATTTCCCTGATGGGGCATTTTGGCATTCCTAACGAAGAGGTGGGAGAGACGCAGGAAGGAGGTGTAAAAACAGTTGGAAACCCAAACACGAGGGAAACATGGGATACTCGTACTTGTTTCAAACTCTCACTTCCAGGCATATTATTACCCTTTTTTTTTACCTATCATCTGCCCGTATTCTGTGGACCCTATTACTCGCTGGACCGGCCGACCATGAATGAAAATGAGGATTACAAAACAAGCCCTGCATTTCTCAGTTCTTTATGCCCCCAAAGGCATTGTCTCCATTTTAAGGACCTCTTTGCTGAGCCTGGTTTTGCTAGCCCCAGTTTCTTAGCCCCAATCTAATGTTAGCTCAAAGGGGAGGGAGCTGCGAATGTGTCTACCCATATGTATTTTACCTCGTGCTACCTCGCTCTTTCCCAGGTCTAGGGAACCTACTGCTTTTTGACAACTTCGAGAGGTTCTGTTTCTTGCAGATGCTGTTTACAGCACTTGACGTGACTATATTTTGCTAGAGGAATGAACTAGATCTCCCAAAATCTTACAGATGCTCTCTCTGTTTGTGTATCTGACTAAAAAAATTCTAGCAGCTACATCTCTGAGCGCTCAGTGGTGATTTACTACAGTGATTCACGACAAGACTTACAGCTCTGAGGAAAATTTGTCCCTCGGGATTCACCCACCTTTTCAGACTTTCTCATGGCAGAGCCATCATATGCCACTGTATTTAGGAAGCAACCTATGGTTACTAAACAGCAGCCAGCCTGCATTTCCTTGGGGCATTTCTGAGAACTCGACCACAAAGAAACGAAATAAAGGCCTTGCTGTATGAAGGCAAATGTGTGCATGCAGCCACCCCAGATTAAGGGAACGCGGGACATGATCCTCCAGCACACACGCCTGTGAATGGTGGCCACTAGAAATAAATAGTGACAACTATCAGACCATTTGAAATAGGAAATTACTGAACGATGCCGAAAATCAAGTGGTTATCCAAATGGAGAGATGCTGAGAATGACAAACTTGAGGAGAGACCATGCCTACGTCAAACACCACATTAGAAAAACACCCCATGCTGGACACAGCCACCAAGCCACTGAAGACAACACTCATGGTATCAGGTAAAACAAAAGGAAAACTATAAAAAAGGAGCAAGAAAGACTATGTCAAAACTTTGCAGGATGAAGAGATATTAGAGATTGGACATTTTACAGTATCATAACCATAAGAGATGAAAGGTGGTGACAAACCACCACCAAAGCGGTGACAGCTCTTGGAAGAAATAGTAGGTACTAAAATCAATAAAGCTACTTGCAGATGAAGGTATGAGTCACCCTGAGCAAATGTGACCAAATATGGCCCAGTGTCATTTGTTTGCAGCCGTCTGTCCCAAGCGGCTCTGCAGAGAACGATTAGAATTCAACACAAACACGGCAACAGAGGCAGAAAGGGAAATGTCGCAACCAAGAGTTTTTGAAGAGCTGGTAAGGAAGTAATGGGTGTAAAATTAAAATATAGGAAGATAAAAAATTATCCATGGAGTGGAAAATTCTTATAAATAGAAGCTCCTTGGCAACCTCCTAAATAACATAACCATTTATTTTGGGAAGTGGATGGGGTTTAGTAGGGCTCATCACCACTAGATCACAGTAGATGCATTCAAGTATTAGCTTTACCACCTGACTTTTTCCTAAGTGAAAAAAGGTCAGAGAATGTTTCAGTATGAATTTAGTGAATCTGATGCTGCAAACTAGGTGCGTTTGAGTTGTATCCAGCCTGCCGATCACGGGTGCTTCTGAGACCCATCTCTTCTCGGGCTGGTTTCTCCTCCTCTTAGAGCTCCCGAGAGATGCCTCTCATCGCCTCCAGACAGGCATTCCCAGCAAATGCAGGTTCTCCAAGTGGAAATGGAAAAATACACGGAGGGATCCGGCCCGGCCCTTTCCCCCGGCTCCCTCCCAGCGGCGCGCCCGAAGGCGGGGGGGCCCGTCGCGGAGCTCAGGGCGCGCTTAGCGCATCTCCAGGAGAGGAGTACAATTGTTTTTTTCGCTTTAATGATAAACACCCCCCTCCCCCCCCAAACAGATACTAACGCCAGGTGACCGACTTTCGTGGGAGCTCCTCGCCGGCGCTCCCCCGGTGCCGTCCTGCAGCACCTCCATTTTGACTGCGAGCGCCGATGCCCGGCCGGGCTCCGG
>NW_010401381.1:0-5985 GCF_000710305.1 Buceros rhinoceros silvestris
TCCCCACAACAAGGGGATGCCCGTGAAAGAATTATTAAATTGTAACTTATTATTATTAACAATATCTTAAATTATGCTGTAGCCTTCCACTCTCAAGTCTAGATCTTTCTAACATGGGAGAAGTAATTTAATATGTCTATTTTCAAAGTAGATATTTTTTTCTCAGTACAATCCAACAGGTTACTACATAAAGATCAGAAGACCATCCCTTACTGAAATGTCTGTAACTTTTCACATGGAAAAGGAAACAATAATTATGCTAACTTACAGATGGAAAGAAACATAACATAATTTGACTAATGTTACAGAGAATTAATATTAAGACCCACATGCAGATCTGCAAGTGTATTTGCTCAAAAAAACCCCAATCACGCATTTTTAATAACCCTAAAGGCACTTGGACATCACCTACCTCTGACTGAAAGGCTGTGTGCTTGACCTAGCAATGAATTTCTGCAGAAAATACAGCAGTGGCTGGTGACTATCAGCTCCTCATTAAAATTTAGCAGTGTAGGTAGAGGTGCAACAGGCACAGCTCTCTTTGTAAAAGAACAAGATATAGCAGATTGCTACTACTTCAGTATGGTTTACCAGAGACAGAACCTGATGTGCTCAGTTTCTAAATAAATGAGGTAATACGCCTGTGAGAGCATGATCTATAAGTCTTAGGCCTTTCTTACTTTCCTGTAGTTTTGTCAATGATTTCGAGATAATCTTTTCAAAGGAGGACTACTTTCCCCTGATGTCACGCATTATGCAAACAGTCTAGCTTTTTCTCATTCAGCTTAGCGTAGTTGCATTGCAGGGACTCTTGGCAATGCATCCTGAATTTATCCAGGGTGTAACAGTCTCAGTTAGTCTAGTACAACCAAATAAAATTTTACATTCCCTTTTCAGATGTAAATCTTCAATGGGATGACTTGGCCATGGTTAACACAACATTTGTCGAGAACAAATCCGTTCATGCAATTACATCTTTTAAATTGTTTGGTTTCACTTAAGTGCTTCTGAGCTGTTGCACAAGTTTAACTCTATCAGTACATAACCACTTGTAATACAGTATAGGAGAAGCACATTTTGTACAAAAATAAAATATATTAATACTGCTGCCAGGCTCCAGGTACATCAGAGAGCATTGTGGATAACTAAGTATGCTCAAGTGTCCAGGTTAAGTACCACTTTAATTCTACTCACTGGATTACAGAACTCTATTCAGGTTGTTCAAAGCGCAGGAATGTCTTTCTCAGTTTCAAACATCACTTCAGCTTTGATTTGATTTGCAAGTGCTGGTTTGTGTTTGTTTCTTTGTCTTGTTTTGGTTTTAATTCGTAAAATGTTTTAAAATACATGATTTTGTTAATAGAGTAAATAAAAAAACAACCTTGGTTTAGCTCAGGCATTTGCTGTGAAGAAAAGGATTCACATTTCAGTTCCCATAGCTCCAGTAATTTGTAATAGTAAAGAAAATTTCTCAACATCTGTTTCATGTTAATCATGTAATATAGTGAGAGATAACAGGTGTTCACAGTAGTATCAGATTGTGGGTTTAAAAGGAAGTATTGAAGTTGGGATTTTTGTGACAATAAATTAAAGTTTGAAATATTCTAACGAGTAGGATGTTTTCCTACATCTGTTTCTAAAATGAAATTTCCATGTATTTAAGTGATTAATACATTGCTGTTCTCTGGAGTGACTTTAAAGGAATTATATAGCATTTTCGTCCTATACTTCATACAATTATTTACTAATATCTATAGAAGTATTGCAGTTTTCATATACTTCTTTCACATAATTCTTTATGATTTTGCAGGCAGATAGAGGACTTCAGATATTCCTTAGTGTTAATAAAGTACAAGATTTTTTTTTTTCTTTTAGTATTGGATGAGTATTTTCTTTTTTTCTTCCCTTAAAGAAAAAAAATCTTGACCCTCCAAATGTCTGGTTTCTAATTTTAAGTCAAGTATGTTGGAAAGCGTATACAAAGCTTTACAAGCAATGTGTTTTTAAAAACTACTCTAAACATGACACCTTCTGAAGCACAATCAATATGAAATGGAACTTGTTGATCTCATGCTGAACACCACGAAGATCGCTCCAACAAACCAGATGGAATTTTGACCTTGTACATTGTGTTCTCTCTGATTCACCATGTACTTTCACAATTGGAAATAATTGTGAATTTTTCTGTTCTTTTGCTAATAAAGAATAATTCCTATTAGCAAAAAAGAGTGCAAGTTCTGAAGGTCACCGCCTCTTAAAAACGCTTTGAAGGTACACAGGAACTATGGGCAAAGTTGTAGTACCATCCAACTGCTTGGTGAGTAAGAGAAGGTATTGCTGCACACAAGCTCCACACTGCTGGAAAACTATTTTTTTTTTTTTCTTTTTGAGAAGCAGGAGAAAATCTTGTATACCATCTGCTTTCTAAGAGTGGTGAAGGGAACTTCACATGACAACAGAACATGAGTGACTTCCTCTGCAAAGTGATGAAACAGATGGCCATCATTCTGTTCACCTAATAAATTATTGTTCAATCACTGTTTTTACAACGCCTGTGGTAACTTCTTTGACGTTTAAGATTTATTTACTTATTTACTTGCTTATTTGTTTTGGCAAAGGAAATGTTCCGTCCTTATTGTCCAGAATGTTTTTTTAAAAATCAAACCCAAAGCAAAATAAAACACAAATTTACCAAACACAGAAAAATACTTTAAACTTTAAGTCAATTAAAAAACCTTAACTCAGCTGTGATACCTAATTGGCATATTGTCTTTCTGCTGACTTCCTGAAGAAATGTAAATACAAAATAATGTCCATCCCGTGCCTGCAATCATCAGAATTAATAAATTCAATACAGGAAATTTTTTTGTGTCACCCATCAACTTGGAAAAGGTACAGTTAAAAGTTGGGTGCATATTTTCATTAAAATCTTGGAATGCCAAAAAACTAGGAAGAAAATGAAAGAAAACATGTTTTTCATTAGTTTTGGTAGTTACTTGGAGCATAAGTATTCCAATTAGGGAATGATGGTAAAAGAATAGATTTAGCATTTGATCTTTTCTTTTGGGGGGTGTTTTGCTCTTGTAATTGCTAGTAATAATGCAGGTTTGAAATATTTTTCATAAAAGCTACAGAGCTTAATTTCAGCTTGTGTAATGATTCACATTTATGGACACTTTAACACTGTGAATCATTAATCTCTTTGAGAGATTACAACACAACTCTATTAGATTTCCTGTTATGGACTTTAACAGATGTCTAATTAGAAACTGAAAGTGAATTCAGATTAAACCAGTAATTGGCATACGTATAGTATCAAATCATTATTTATTGAGATAAACACTTTCTCTGAAGCAAGACTAAATATAACCATTTTTCTCCATTTACAATTTTCAAGTAAAGAAAGAACATTTAAATATTGCATATCCACAGCCTTAGTTACTATGGAATATTTTAGAGATGTGGAATATACTGTAGCATTTCTGTCAAAACTCTGCTCCAGAGACAGTTAAAATTCTTCTAATTCATAATTTTCAAACTTGTAAATGTATTTATTAACATTAAATTTTAAGAAAATTCTGATGAAACAAAGCCTCACATCTTTCATTATATATATATTGGTCAATTACTATATTAACACATGATGTCCTTGTCCCTTGTAGGTCACTGGCTGTACGAACATAATTTGTCTAACATTTGATTTAATGTCTTCTTTTTCTAAATAATTAGTATGTTTTCGTTGTAAATTAGGATAGTGTTCTTGCAATCTTACTTTACTATAACACTGCAAATTTTCTAAACACTGTAATTAATTCCTCAGCATAGATAATTTAAAACAGCAGTGGTTAGTACCCAGATACTCTTTTTTCATTATTGGAAGTAGCATATTTTCAAGTTTGATCTTGTCACATGAAAGCCAAGAGCATGTTTGTCAGTGGATGAAGAAATCATGCCTAGAACTTGGCACCTTTGTTACTTGAATCTTTAACTGCTTCAATAGATGATTAATAAAATAAATTATGAAAAAATCCATTTCTTAGGGACAGACTCACAAAAGTAAGCATGAATTCAAGTCCCACAGCAACAATAGTTCAAAGCAGTTTTGAACCGAGGTTCAGAAAATAATTTCTCAAAAACACTTGCCTTTGTTGCATAAAGGCTTAGTCCAAGCTAAGTTGCCTTAGGCCACATCTACGTTAAACTGTAGTTTGGAACAGAAACAGGATTTTTAATAAATTCTCCTGATCATCCCATGAAATTCATTGGTTGCTTTCCTGAAGCAGTTTTAATGAGTTTGATGAAGGTGAACTATTATTTTTTGCTTTTTTTTTATTTTTGCCAGAAAAAAATACCCTACTTATAGGGAAAACTTAACTGAAAATTCTGTTCCAGGTGCTCATCAAATGCCCTCCAATACCTAATGCAGGAATGTTTGATCTTCCATAAAGCTTTGAAAAACATGCACGGTGTTCAGTCAAAGAGACCAACCAAATCTACTCCAAAGGAAAACCAAGCAACCAGCCAACTAATGCTGTAGATGCAGAGGCCTTATAAAAATGGGTTTGACTTAGTGATCAATTCCTAATGAAGAATAGGAGTTTCAATTAATAATATCTTGCTACCTTGGATAAAACCTTAATTGTGACAGCAAAAAGACATTTTTGAGATACTCCTAATCTCATTGTTTTCTTTTTTTGAATGTGAGCGATTCAGTACGCTGATCCTCATACAACTCATTTTTAAACATTATTCATCCACTACATCAATCAGGTAGAGCTACTATTTAGAAGCATAGACATATTTATCCTAATAATACACAATATTCAATACCAAAGTAACCGAAGTTACAAGGTACTTTTTAAGTACCTGACTGTACCTACAAGTACTATTGCAGAATCCAAAAGCCTTGTAACCATGTTGTGTGTCTAATGTGTGGCACTGTGAACTTGCAGCCCGGAAGGTCAGTCATATCCCACTCTGTATCAAAAGAAGAGTGGCCAGCAGGTAGAGGGAGGTGATTCTGCCCCTCCACTACACTTCTGTGAGACCCCACCTGGAGTACTACTTCCTGCTCTGGAGTACTACTTTCTTCCTCAGTACGGGAAAGACATGGACCTATTAAAGCAGGTCCGTAGGAGGGCCAAGAAAATGCTCAGAGGGCTGGAGTATCTCTCTTACGAAGAAAGGTTGAGATGGTGGGGGTTGTTCAGCCTGGAGAAGGCTCTGGGGACACTTTCGTTCAGTCTTCCAATACTTTAAAGGAGGCTTATAAAAAAGGCAGAGAAGAAATTTTTACCGGGGCCTGTAATAACAGGACATGGGCCAATGACTTTGAACTTAAAGAAGGTACATTTAAATTGGATGTGAGGAAGAAATTTTTTACATTGATGGAGCTTAGACACTGGAAGAGGTTGCCCAGAGAAGATGTGGATGCCTTCTCCCAGGAAGTGTTCAAGGCCAGGCTGGATGGGACTTTGAGGGACCTGATCTAGTGGAAGGTGTCACTGCCCACGGCAGGCGGATTGAACTAGATGATCTTTAAAGTCCCTTTCAATGTAAACCATTCTATGATTCTATGAAATGGTTAGACATGCAAGAAAGGGAATCTCAGCAATCAGTACAATGAATAGAAATGTCCCTAATCTGATCAACAAGATGTTCCAAAACCAGAAATACATATATTAAAAACATATCACCCAGAATTCATGCCTCTTCATCTTAGAAGTAATTATATATATTTGGGCAGAGTTTGTACTATATAATTATTTTGTTGTCCTTTAAAAACCACACCACTCCCTTCAAAAACTATCGAAAAACATCTATTTTATTCAATATATGTTTAAGATGATTAAACATATATTGAATGAAAGAGATATAACATATAACAATTAAACCCCACTAAAAACCAGGGCCAGAAGTGTAAATTTATTTCCAAATAAGTTATTCACATTAATATTTATCTTATTTATATTAACATATATTAAA
>NW_010401382.1:0-570 GCF_000710305.1 Buceros rhinoceros silvestris
ACGGCCCCATCCTGCCCGCACCGCGGGACACAGCCCCATCCTGCCCGCACTGCACCTCGCAGCGCAGCAACACAGCACAAGGAACCCAAGGCATGGTCGGGCAGCACTGCCAACACCTCCATGGCGTGAACCCGCTCTGCCAGGCTGGGAACTCTGCTTGTGCCACCGTGGTGACACCCAACTTGCCAGCCTCCTGAAAGCAACTTGTACCCACAGCCAGAAACCTGCCCCTCCTCCTCACACCCCCCACTGCCATCAGCTCCATCCTACATCCCACACCAGCCTGGGACAAAAGATTGCAGCAGCAGCTGCCCCTCCTTACCCGAGGACGGGGTGCTGGGGTGGGTCATTCCAATTTCATGAGCTCCACATCAAAAATTAGAGTGGCGTTTGGTGGGATGATCCCTGGGTGGCCGGTAGAGCCGTAGGCGTAATCTGGGGAGATGGTCATCTTTGCCCGCTGGCCAACGCTCATCTGGGGGTGGGGACAGAAACATGGGGATGTCAGGAGCTGGGCACCACCACTGGGTGAGCGACAGCAAGAGGGACACAGACTAGTCCCCACTCCCT
>NW_010401382.1:681-2259 GCF_000710305.1 Buceros rhinoceros silvestris
ACTGAGTGAGGACCCAGTGGACAAACTGGAAGGGACAGAGAGGAACGGAAGAACTAGAAGGGAAAGGTAGGCTGGAAAGGGAGCAGAGCTCGAGGTATCCTTCATACAAGCGAAGGCAGGGAACACCAGGCCATTCCCTACAGCCACCAGCACCACTGTGCCGCGCTGCCTCGTGTCCCAGCAGCGCTTGGAGCTGGCCAAAATCTTCCACGCAGAGCCGGAGCCACGCTGAGCCCACCAGCCCTCCCTCCGCGTGGGCTTCACAGCCCATGAGCCGTCTCTGCCGGGAGCGGGAGGCCGGAGCGCTCCCCACCGTGTTCATTCAGAGCTGACTCAGTGGAGAAATGTCACCGCTGAGTCACCGACGTGCCGTAGGTGTTGCTGGGGCCCGGCCCCGCTCCGTTGCTGCCATCTGGCAGGTGGCGATGCAGAAGGCGATATTCACGCCCACACCTCCCAGCGCCGAGGGGGTGGGGGGTGGAAAACACAGGGGAATAAAATAAAATAACAAAATAAAAGGGAGAACGAGCTGCAGACAGTGATTTCTGCCCACGTCGCAGCTCCCCTGGCTCTGCGCAGCCCTGCGAGGAGACGAGAGGCAGCAGGCACCTGAGCGACTCCTTCCTCCCAGCCGCGGATCACCTCCTGCTTGCCCATCACGAACTTGAACGGCTTGTTCCTGTCGCGGGGGGGATCCAACTTCTTCCCATCCTCCAGCATCCCCGGCCCCCAGCCGCGGATCACCTCCTGCTTGCCTATCACGAACTTGAACGGCTTGTTCCTGTCGCGGGAGGAATCGAACTTCTTCCCATCCTCCAGCATACCTGGGGAGAGAGGGAGGGAGGGAAGGAGGGAGGGAGATGGTGGTGACACAGGGACAGAGCCATGCAGCGTGAAACGGGCTGTGACCTGGCAGCTGAGCAGGTGACAGTCACCCCTGGCAGAGCTCACATGGCCCTGAGTCAAAGCTGTTCTCAGCTCAGCCTCCCTGCCCCCAGGAAAACACCTGCGCCAGCAGCGCTGGGGGGAAAACCCCCTCACCAGCACCCCTGGGCATCACCCAGCCCTGGGGCACGGCGGGATTGCTCCTGGCTGCTTCTCTGGGCTGGGGCAGAGCAGAGACAAGAGGAGAAGGTGGAGGACAAAACCCACCTTCCTCACCCCAGCACCACTGCCAGGCTTCTTGCAGGCAGCAGGATCAGGCCTGGTGTTTCCCACACCTGCCGCTCCTCACCACGGGCAGGATTCCACCCTCGGGCACCCCAAACAGAGTCCCGCCTGCGTCCCACCTTGGCGGCTGCCAGCCCTCCCTGTGCCCAGCCGCATCCTGCTGGTCTTCAGCCAAACCACTCCCGGTCCCAGGAGCGATGGTGGGGAGAGGCAGCACCAAGTGCTGGACGCCCATGCCCAGGGCAGCCTCGCTTGGTCCTGGCTGATATCCCCAGGGCTAAATATAACTCCCCAACACCAGCAAAGGAGGAATTTCCTCCCCTCCCTTGCTCCCTGCCTGACCTTCTTGGGGAATCTTGAAGCCAGAGCTGCCTTATAGGAGCAGCAATTCCACTGGCTGGCTGAGCT
>NW_010401382.1:2437-2967 GCF_000710305.1 Buceros rhinoceros silvestris
AGCCACAATATCAAACTCTACTCCAAATGCTTCCTCACTTCCCAAAACAGCCCAAAAACCTGTTTTCCTGACTAGAAAACTCTCTGTAGTCTTCAGAAAACTGCCTGGCCCAGCAGCACGTGGGGCGCAGTCACTTCCCTTCACCGGGGCAAGAGCGTCTGGGTGAGGATGGGACGGGGCATCTCAGCGCTGGCTCACACCGCCACAATATCAAACTCTACTCCAAATGCTTCCTCACTTCCCAAAACAGCCCAAAAACCTGTTTTCCTGACTAGAAAACTCTCTGTAGTCTTCAGAAAACTGCCTGGCCCAGCAGCACGTGGGGCGCAGTCACTTCCCTTCACCGGGGCAAGAGCGTCTGGGTGAGGATGGGACGGGGCATCTCAGCGCTGGCTCACACCGCGCCGGCGGCCAGAGCAAAGGGACACGGGCAGCCCCAGGGACGGGAGAGGCTGCACAGGAAGAAGAGAGCAGGGAAAAATCCACTACTTTTGCAGAGGCAGCGAGCAGGGAAAGCTCTGGGCTGCAGG
>NW_010401383.1:0-441 GCF_000710305.1 Buceros rhinoceros silvestris
AATCTCCAGGTCCTGCTGCCTCCGAGGCTGGGAACTGCCTGCGTGTAAAACCGATTAAAAATAATTTTGCACATTAACAAGATAACAGGGAGAAATGAGTGATTTTATTTTTTTCCTCGCAGCTCGCTGGGAGCCGCGCGAGACGACAGCAGTGGTGCAGGGCCGGGGAAGCGCAGGGCTGTGCTCACTGGCAGTCTTTAGGCTCCGAGGGGGGTATTTATTAGCGTGGGTTAACTGCCTGCGTGTAAAACCGATTAAAAATAATTTTGCACATTAACAAGATAACAGGGAGAAATGAGTGATTTTATTTTTTTCCTCGCAGCTCGCTGGGAGCCGCGCGAGACGACAGCAGTGGTGCAGGGCCGGGGAAGCGCAGGGCTGTGCTCACTGGCAGTCTTTAGGCTCCGAGGGGGGTATTTATTAGCGTGGGTTTTCGTACCT
>NW_010401383.1:569-778 GCF_000710305.1 Buceros rhinoceros silvestris
GCAGGGCAGATAAGCGCGAGCCTCCGGCCCTGCCTGCTGAGGGAGATAACAAGGCCACTGCCAAACAAAACAGACCTCGCTTCCTTCTCCTCCTCCTCCTCCTGGCTCCCTGGTCTTTCATTCCCGCTCCCAGCCAAGCGAAGCCCTTGACAGCAGTGGGGAGATAAGGTGGCTGCTGCCGGCTGGCTGCTGGGAGGGGAGCTCTCGGG